>NW_027038247.1:0-15000 GCF_034236695.1 Oncorhynchus nerka | reverse complement strand
AGGAGAGTAGAGGTGCTGGCATAGAGCAGGAGAGTAGAGGTGTTGGCATAGAGCAGAGAGTAGAGGTGTTGGCAGAGCAGGAGAGTAGAGGTGTTGGCATAGAGCAGGAGAGTAGAGGTGCTGGCATAGAGCAGGAGAGTAGAGGTGTTGGCATAGAGCAGGAGAGTAGAGGTGTTGGCATAGAGCAGGAGAGTAGAGGTGTTGAGCAGGAGAGTAGAGGTGTTGGCATAGAGCAGGAGAGTAGAGGTGTTGGCATAGAGCAGGAGAGTAGAGGTGTTGGCATAGAGCAGGAGAGTAGAGGTGTTGGCATAGAGCAGGAGAGTAGAGGTGCTGGCATAGAGCAGGAGAGTAGAGGTGTTGGAGAGTAGAGGTGCTGGCATAGAGCAGGAGAGTAGAGGTGTTGGAGAGTAGAGGTGCTGGCATAGAGCAGGAGAGTAGAGGTGTTGGAGAGTAGAGGTGCTGGCATAGAGCAGGAGAGTAGAGGTGCTGGCATAGAGCAGGAGAGTAGAGGTGTTGGCATAGAGCAGGAGAGTAGAGGTGTTGGCAGAGTAGAGGTGTTGGCATAGAGCAGGAGAGTAGAGGTGTTGGAGAGTAGAGCAGGAGAGTAGAGGTGTTGGCATAGAGCAGGAGAGTAGAGGTGTTGGCATAGAGCAGGAGAGTAGAGGTGTTGGAGAGTAGAGGTGTTGGCATAGAGCAGGAGAGTAGAGGTGTTGGCATAGAGCAGGAGAGTAGAGGTGAGGTGCTGGCATAGAGCAGGAGAGTAGAGGTGTTGGCATAGAGCAGGAGAGTAGAGGTGTTGGCAGGAGAGTAGAGGTGTTGGCATAGAGCAGGAGAGTAGAGGTGTTGGCATAGAGCAGGAGAGTAGAGGTGTTGGCATAGAGCAGGAGAGTAGAGGTGTTGGCATAGAGCAGGAGAGTAGAGGTGTTGGCATAGAGAGCAGGAGAGTAGAGGTGTTGAGAGCAGGAGAGTAGCTGTTGGCATAGAGCAGGAGAGTAGAGGTGTTGGCATAGAGCAGGAGAGTAGAGGTGTTGGCATAGAGCAGGAGAGTAGAGGTGTTGGAGAGTAGAGGTGTTGGCATAGAGCAGAGAGTAGAGGTGTTGGCATAGAGCAGGAGAGTAGAGGTGTTGGCATAGAGCAGGAGAGTAGAGGTGTTGATAGAGCAGGAGAGAGAGGTGCTGGCATAGAGCAGGAGAGTAGAGGTGTGTTGAGCAGGAGTAGAGGTGTTGGCATAGAGCAGGAGAGTAGAGGTGTTGGCATAGAGCAGGAGAGTAGAGGTGTTGGCATAGAGCAGGAGAGTGAGGTGTTGGCATAGAGCAGGAGAGTAGAGGTGTTGGCATAGAGCAGGAGAGTAGAGGTGTTGGGGAGGAGAGTAGAGGTGTTGGCATAGAGCAGGAGAGTAGAGGTGTTGGCATAGAGCAGGAGAGTAGAGGTGTTGGCATAGAGCAGGAGAGTAGAGGTGTTGGCATAGAGCAGGAGAGTAGAGGTGTTGGCATAGAGCAGGAGAGTAGAGGTGTTGGCATAGAGCAGGAGAGTAGAGGTGTTGGCATAGAGCAGGAGAGTAGAGGTGTTGGCATAGAGCAGGAGAGTAGAGGTGTTGGCATAGAGCAGGAGAGTAGAGGTGTTGGCATAGAGCAGGAGAGTAGAGGTGTTGGCATAGAGCAGGAGAGTAGAGGTGTTGGCTGGCATAGAGCAGGAGAGTAGAGGTGTTGGCATAGAGCAGGAGAGTAGAGGTGTTGGCATAGAGCAGGAGAGTAGAGGTGTTGGCATAGAGCAGGAGAGTAGAGGTGTTGGCATAGAGCAGGAGAGTAGAGGTGTTGGCATAGAGCAGGAGAGTAGAGGTGCTGGCATAGAGCAGGAGAGTAGAGGTGTTGGCATAGAGCAGGAGAGTAGAGGTGTTGGAATAGGAGCAGGAGAGTAGAGGTGTTGGCATAGAGCAGGAGAGTAGAGGTGTTGGCATAGAGCAGGAGAGTAGAGGTGTTGGCATAGAGCAGGAGAGTAGAGGTGTTGGCATAGAGCAGGAGAGTAGAGGTGTTGGCATAGAGCAGGAGAGTAGAGGTGCTGGAATAGAGCAGGAGAGTAGAGGTGTTGGCATAGAGCAGGAGAGTAGAGGTGTTGGCATAGAGCAGGAGAGTAGAGGTGTTGGCATAGAGCAGGAGAGTAGAGGTGTTGGCATAGAGCAGGAGAGTAGAGGTGTTGGCATAGAGCAGGAGAGTAGAGGTGCTGGCATAGAGCAGGAGAGTAGAGGTGTTGGCATAGAGCAGGAGAGTAGAGGTGTTGGCATAGAGCAGGAGAGTAGAGGTGTTGGCATAGAGCAGGAGAGTAGAGGTGTTGGCATAGAGCAGGAGAGTAGAGGTGTTGGCATAGAGCAGGAGAGTAGAGGTGTTGGCATAGAGCAGGAGAGTAGAGGTGTTGGCATAGAGCAGGAGAGTAGAGAGCATAGAGCAGGAGAGTAGAGGTGTTGGCATAGAGCAGGAGAGTAGAGGTGTTGGCATAGAGCAGGAGAGTAGAGGTGTTGGCATAGAGCAGGAGAGTAGAGGTGTTGGCATAGAGCAGGAGAGTAGAGGTGTTGGCATAGAGCAGGAGAGTAGAGGTGCTGGCATAGAGCAGGAGAGTAGAGGTGTTGGCATAGAGCAGGAGAGTAGAGGTGTTGGCATAGAGCAGGAGAGTAGAGGTGTTGGCATAGAGCAGGAGAGTAGAGGTCATAGAGCAGGAGAGTAGAGGTGTTGGCATAGAGCAGGAGAGTAGAGGTGCTGGCATAGAGCAGGAGAGTAGAGGTGTTGGTATAGAGCAGGAGAGTAGAGGTGTTGGCATAGAGCAGGAGAGTAGAGGTGTTGGCATAGAGCAGGAGAGTAGAGGTGTTGGCATAGAGCAGGAGAGTAGAGGTGTTGGAATAGAGTAGAGGTGTTGGCATAGAGCAGGAGAGTAGAGTGCTGGCATAGAGCAGGAGAGTAGAGGTGCTGGTATAGAGCAGGAGAGTAGAGGTGTTGGCATAGGAGCAGGAGAGTAGAGGTGTTGGCATAGAGCAGGAGAGTAGAGGTGTTGAATAGAGCAGAGAGTAGAGGTGTTGGCATAGAGCAGGAGAGTAGAGGGGTGTTGGTATAGAGCAGGAGAGTAGAGGTGTTGGCATAGAGCAGGAGAGTAGAGGTGTTGGTATAGAGCAGGAGAGTAGAGGTGTTGGCATAGAGCAGGAGAGTAGAGGTGTTGGCATAGAGCAGGAGAGTAGAGGTGTTGGCATAGAGCAGGGGAGAGTAGAGTGTTGGAGAGTAGAGGTGTTGGCATAGAGCAGGAGAGTAGAGGTGTTGGAGAGCAGGAGAGTAGAGGTGTTGGTACAGAGCAGAGAGTAGAGGTGTTGGTATAGAGCAGGAGAGTAGAGGTGTTGGCATAGAGCAGGAGAGTAGAGGTGTTACATAGAGCAGGAGAGTAGAGGTGTTGGCATAGAGCAGAGAGTAGAGGTGTTGGCATAGAGCAGGAGAGTAGAGGTGTTGGCATAGAGCAGAGAGTAGAGGTGCTGGTACAGAGCAGGAGAGTAGAGGTGTTGAGAGCAGAGGTGAGGTTGGCATAGAGCAGGAGAGTAGAGGTGTTGGCATAGAGCAGGAGAGTAGAGGTGCTGGTATAGAGCAGGAGAGTAGAGGTGTTGGCATAGAGCAGGAGAGTAGAGGTGTTGGCATAGAGCAGGAGAGTAGAGGTGCTGGCATAGAGCAGAGAGTAGAGGTGTTGGAGAGTAGAGGTGTTGCATAGAGCAGGAGAGTAGAGGTGGTTGGCATAGAGCAGGAGAGTAGAGGTGTTGGCATAGAGCAGGAGAGTAGAGGTGTTGGCATAGAGCAGGAGAGTAGAGGTGTTGGCATAGAGCAGGAGAGTAGAGGTGTTGCATAGAGCAGGAGAGAGGTGTTGGCATAGAGCAGGAGAGTAGAGGTGTTGAGCAGGAGAGTAGAGGTGTTGGCATAGAGCAGGAGAGTAGAGGTGCTGAGTAGTAGAGGTGTTGGCATAGAGCAGGAGAGTAGAGGTGCTGGCATAGAGCAGGAGAGTAGAGGTGTTGGAGAGTAGAGGTGTTGGCATAGAGCAGGAGAGTAGAGGTGTTGGAGAGTAGAGGTGTTGGCATAGAGCAGGAGAGTAGAGGTGTTGGAGAGTAGAGGTGTTGGCATAGAGCAGGAGAGTAGAGGTACAGGCATAGAGCAGGAGAGTAGAGGTGTTGGCATAGAGCAGAGAGTAGAGGTGTTGGCATAGAGCAGGAGAGTAGAGGTAAGCTGGGTAGAGCAGGAGAGTAGAGGTGTTGGCATAGAGCAGGAGAGAGAGGTGTTGGCATAGAGCAGAGAGTAGAGGTGTTAAGACAGAGCAGAGAGTAGAGGTGTTGGCATAGAGCAGGAGAGTAGAGGTGTTGGCATAGAGCAGGAGGAGTGGAGGTGTTGGAGAGCAGGAGGAGGGTTAAGACAGAGCAGGAGAGTAGAGGTGTTGGCATAGAGCAGGAGAGTAGAGGTGTTGGTACAGAGCAGGAGTAGAGGTGTTGCATAGAGCAGGAGAGTAGAGGTGTTGGGCATAGAGCATGGAGAGTGAGGTAAGGCATAGAGCAGGAGAGTAGAGGTGTTGGCATAGAGCAGGAGAGTAGAGGTGCTGGCATAGAGCAGGAGAGTAGAGGTGTTGGAGAGTAGAGGTGAGAGTAGAGCAGAGGAGTAGAGGTGTTGAGAGTAGAGGTGCTGGCATAGGAGCAGGAGAGTAGAGGTGTTGGAGAGTAGAGGTGTTACATGAGCAGGAGAGTAGAGGTGTTGGCATAGAGCAGGAGAGTAGAGGTGTTGAGAGTAGAGGTGTTGGAGAGTTTGGCATAGAGCAGGAGAGAGTAGAGGTGTTGAGAGTAGAGGTGTTGGCATAGGAGCAGGAGAGAGTAGAGGTGTTGGCATAGAGCAGGAGTAGAGGTGTTGGCATAGAGCAGGAGAGTAGAGGTGTTGGCATAGAGCAGGGAGACAGAGGTGCTGGCATAGAGCAGGAGAGTAGAGGTGTTGGCATAGAGCAGGAGAGTAGAGGTGTTGGCATAGAGCAGGAGAGTAGAGGTGTTGGCATAGAGCAGGAGAGGAGGTGTTGGCATAGAGCAGGAGAGTAGAGGTGTTGGCATAGAGCAGGAGAGTAGAGGTGTTGGCATAGAGCAGGAGAGTAGAGGTGTTGGCATAGAGCAGGAGAGTAGAGGTGTTGGCATAGAGCAGGAGAGTAGAGGGCAGGCATAGAGCAGGAGAGTAGAGGGTGTTGGCATAGGAGCAGAGAGTAGAGGTGTTGGCACATAGAGCAGAGAGTAGAGGTGTTGGCAGAGCAGAGAGTAGAGGTGTTGGCATAGAGCAGGAGAGTAGAGGTGGCATAGAGCAGGAAAGGTAGAGGTGTTGGCATAGGAGCAGAGAGTAGGGAGGTGTTGGCATAGAGCAGGAGAGTAGAGGTGTTGTGATAGAGCAGAGAGGGAGGTGTGGCATAGAGCAGGAGAGTAGAGGTGTTGCAGATAGAGCAGGAGAGCAGAGGTGTTGGCATGGGAGAGTAGAGGTGCTGGCATAGAGCAGGAGAGTAGAGGTGTTGGGAGCAGAGAGTAGAGGTGCTGGCAGAGCAGGAGAGTAGAGGTGTTGGAGAGTAGAGGTGTTGGCATAGAGCAGGAGAGTAGAGGTGCTGGAGAGTAGAGGTGCTGGCACAGAGAGAGCAGAGGTGCTGGAGAGCAGAGGTGCTGGCATATTATGAGAGTAGAGGTGTTGATAGAGCAGGAGAGTAGAGGTGTTGGCATAGAGCAGGAGAGTAGAGGTACAGGCATAGAGCAGGAGAGTAGAGGTGCTGGCAATAGAGCAGGAGAGTAGAGGTGTTGGCATAGAGCAGGAGAGTAGAGGTGTTAAAGCATAGAGCAGGAGAGTAGAGGTGTTGGCATAGAGCAGGAGAGTAGAGGTGTTGGCATAGAGCAGAGAGTAGAGGTGTTGGCATAGAGCAGGAGAGTAGAGGTGTTGGCATAGAGCAGGAGAGTAGAGGTGTTGGTATAGAGCAGGAGAGTAGAGGTGTTGGCAGAGCAGGAGAGTAGAGGTGTTGGCATAGAGCAGGAGAGTAGAGGGTGTTGGCATAGAGCAGGAGAGTAGAGGTGCTGGCATAGAGCAGAGAGTAGAGGTGTTGGCATAGAGCAGGAGAGGGTGCTGGCATAGAGCAGGAGAGTAGAGGTGTTGAGAGTAGAGGTGTTGGCATAGAGCAGAGAGTAGAGGTGTTGGGTACAGAGCAGGAGAGTAGAGGTGTTGGCAGAGCAGGAGAGTAGAGGTGTTGAGAGTAGAGGTGTTGGCATAGAGCAGGAGAGTAGAGGTAAGTTGGCATAGAGCAGAGAGTAGAGGTGTTGGCATAGAGCAGGAGAGTAGAGGTGTTGGCATAGAGCAGGAGAGTAGAGGTGCTTACATAGAGCAGAGAGAGTAGAGGTGTTGGTATAGAGCAGGAGAGTAGAGGTGCTGGCATAGAGCAGGAGAGTAGAGGTGCTGGCATAGAGCAGGAGAGTAGAGGTGTTGGCATAGAGCAGGAGAGTAGAGGTAAAGTTAGCATAGAGCAGGAGAGTAGAGGTGTTGGAGAGCAGGAGAGTAGAGGTGCTGGCATAGGAGCAGGAGAGTAGAGGTGTTGAGCAGAGTAGAGGTGTTGTATAGAGCAGGAGAGTAGAGGTGTTGGCATAGAGCAGAGAGTAGAGGTGTTGGCATAGAGCAGAGAGTAGAGGTGTTGGCATAGGAGCAGGAGAGAGAGGTGTTGGCATAGAGCAGAGAGTAGAGGTGTTGGCATAGAGCAGGAGAGTAGAGGTGCTGGCATAGAGCAGGAGAGTAGAGGTGTTGGCATAGAGCAGGAGAGAGAGTAGAGGTGTTGGCATAGAGCAGGAGAGTAGAGGTGGCAGCATGAGCAGAGAGTAGAGGTGTTGGCAGAGCAGGAGAGAGAGGTGTTGGCATAGAGCAGGAGAGTAGAGGTGTTATAATAGAGCAGGAGAGTAGAGGTGTTGGCATAGAGCAGAGAGAGTAGGGAGTGTTGGCATAGAGCACAGAGCAGGAGAGTAGAGGTGTTGGCATAGAGCAGGAGAGTAGAGGTGCTGGCATAGAGCAGGAGAGTAGAGGTGTTGCATAGAGCAAGAGAGTAGAGGTGTTGGCATAGGAGCAGGGAGAGTAGAGGTGTTGGCATAGAGGAGAGTAGAGGTGTTGGCATAGAGCAGGAGAGTAGAGGTGTTATAGAGTAGAGAGTAGAGGTGTTGGCATAGAGCAGGAGAGTAGAGGTGTTGGCATAGAGCAGGAGAGTAGAGGTGCTGGAGAGTAGAGGTGCTGCATAGAGCAGGAGAGTAGAGGTGCTGGCATAGAGCAGGAGAGTAGAGGTGTTGGCATAGAGCAGGAGAGAGGTGTTGGAGAGTAGAGGTGTTGGCATAGAGCAGGAGAGTAGGAGGTGCTGAGCAGTAGAGGTGTTGGCATAGAGCAGGAGAGTAGAGGTGTTGGCATAGAGCAGGAGAGTAGAGGTGTTGGCATAGAGCAGGAGAGTAGAGGTGTTGGCATAGAGCAGGAGAGTAGAGGTGTTGGCATAGAGCAAGAGAGTAGGGGTTGGCATAGAGCAGGAGAGTAGAGGTGTTGGCAGAGAGCAGGAGAGTAGAGGTGCTGGCATAGAGCAGGAGAGTAGAGGTGTTGGGATAGAGCAGGAGAGTAGAGGTGTTGGCATAGAGCAGGAGAGTAGAGGTGTTGGCATAGAGAGCAGGAGAGTAGAGGTGTTGGTGATAGAGCAGGAGAGTAGAGGTGCTGAGAGGAGAGTAGAGGTGTTGGTATAGAGCAGAGAGTAGAGGTGCTGCATAGAGCAGGAGAGTAGAGGTGTTGGGCATAGAGCAGGAGAGTAGAGGTGTTGAGAGCAGGAGAGTAGAGGTGTTGGTATAGAGCAAGAGAGTAGAGGTGTTGGCATAGAGCAGGAGAGTAGAGGTGTTACATAGAGCAGGAGAGTAGAGGTGTTGGCATAGAGCAGGAGAGTAGAGGTGTTGGCATAGAGCAGGAGAGTAGAGGTGTTGGGTATAGAGCAGGAGAGTAGAGGTGTTGGCATAGAGCAGGAGAGTAGAGGTGTTGGCATAGAGCAGGAGAGGAGGTGTTGGCATAGAGCAGGAGAGTAGAGGGTGTTGGCATAGAGCAGGAGAGTAGAGGGTGTTGGGTATAGAGCAGGAGAGTAGAGGTGTTGGCATAGAGCAGGAGAGTAGAGGTGTTGGCATAGAGCAGGAGAGTAGAGGTGTTGATATAGAGGTGTTGGAGAGTAGAGGTGTTGGCAGGTAGAGCAGAGAGAGAGGTGCTGGAGGAGTAGAGGTGCTGGCATAGAGCAGGAGAGTAGAGGTGCTGAGAGTAGAGGTGTTGGCATAGGAGCAGAGAGTAGAGGTGCTGGCAGAGGTGAGGTTTGGCATAGAGCAGGAGTGAGTGCGAGAGGAGGTGCTGGCATAGAGCAGGAGAGTAGAGGTGCTGGGCATAGAGCAGGAGAGTAGAGGGTGCTGGAGAGTAGAGGTGCTGGCATAGAGCAGGAGAGGAGGAGAGTGTGAGAGTAGAGGTGCTGGGAGAGAGCAGGAGAGAGCAGGAGAGTAGAGGTGCTGGCATAGAGCAGGAGAGTAGAGGTGCTGAGAGTAGAGGTGTTGGGTAGAGAGCAGGAGTAGAGGTGCTGGAGAGTAGAGGGTGTTGGCATAGAGCAGGAGAGTAGAGGTGTTGGCATAGAGCAGGAGAGTAGAGGTGTTGGCATAGAGCAGGAGAGTAGAGGTGTTGGCATAGAGCAGGAGAGTAGAGGTGTTGGCATAGGAGCAGAGAGTAGAGGTGTTGGCATAGAGCAGGAGAGTAGAGGTGTTGGCATAGAGCAGGAGAGTAGAGGTTGGTACAGAGCAGGAGAGTAGAGGTGTTGGGATAGAGCAGGAGAGTAGAGGTGTTGGCATAGAGCAGGAGAGTAGAGGTGTTGGCATAGAGCAGGAGAGTAGAGGTGTTAGGGATAGTTATGAGAGTAGAGGTGCTGGAGAGTAGAGGTGTTGGCATAGAGCAGAGAGAGGTGCTGGTGCATAGAGCAGGAGAGTAGAGGTGTTACATAGAGCAGGAGAGTAGAGGTGTTACATAGAGCAGGAGAGTAGAGGTGTTGGCATAGAGCAAGAGAGTAGAGGTGCTGGCATAGAGCAGGAGAGTAGAGGTGTTGGCATAGAGCAGGAGAGTAGAGGTGTTGGCATAGAGCAGGAGAGTAGAGGTGTTGGCATAGAGCAGGAGAGTAGAGGTGTTGGCATAGAGCAGGAGAGTAGAGGTGTTGGCATAGAGCAGGAGAGTAGAGGTGTTGGCATAGAGCAGGAGAGTAGAGGTGTTGGCATAGAGCAGGAGAGTAGAGGTGTTGGCATAGAGCAGGAGAGTAGAGGTGTTGGCATAGAGCAGGAGAGTAGAGGTGTTGGCATAGAGCAGGAGAGTAGAGGTGTTGGCATAGAGCAGGAGAGTAGAGGTGTTGGCATAGAGCAGGAGAGTAGAGGTGTTGGCATAGAGCAGGAGAGTAGAGGTGTTGGCATAGAGCAGGAGAGTAGAGGTGTTGGCATAGAGCAGGAGAGTAGAGGTGTTGGCATAGAGCAGGAGAGTAGAGGTGTTGGCATAGAGCAGGAGAGTAGAGGTGTTGGGATAGAGCAGGAGAGTAGAGGTGTTGGCATAGAGCAGGAGAGTAGAGGTGTTGGAAGTAGAGCGTTGGAGAGTAGAGGAGGTGTTGGCATAGAGCAGGAGAGTAGAGGTGCTCATGACAGGAGAGTAGAGGTGTTGGCATAGAGCAGGAGAGTAGAGGTGTTGGCATAGAGCAGGAGAGTAGAGGTGTTGGCATAGAGCAGGAGAGTAGAGGTGCTGGCATAGAGCAGGAGAGTAGAGGTGTTGGCATAGAGCAGGAGAGTAGAGGTGTTGGCATAGAGCAGGAGAGTAGAGGTGTTGGCATAGAGCAGGAGAGTAGAGGTGTTGGCATAGAGCAGGAGAGTAGAGGTGTTGGCATAGAGCAGGAGAGTAGAGGTGTTGGCATAGAGCAGGAGAGTAGAGGTGTTGGCATAGAGCAGGAGAGTAGAGGTGTTGGCATAGAGCAGGAGAGTAGAGGTGTTGGCATAGAGCAGGAGGAGTAGAGGTGTTGGCATAGAGCAGGAGAGTAGAGGTGTTGGCATAGAGCAGGAGAGTAGAGGTGCTGGAGAGTAGAGGTGTTGGCATAGAGCAGGAGAGTAGAGGTGTTGGAGAGTAGAGGTGTTGGCATAGAGCAGGAGAGTAGAGGTGTTGGCATAGAGCAGGAGAGTAGAGGTGTTGGCATAGAGCAGGAGAGTAGAGGTGTTGGCATAGAGCAGGAGAGTAGAGGTGTTGGCATAGAGCAGGAGAGTAGAGGTGTTGGCATAGAGCAGGAGAGTAGAGGTGTTGGCATAGAGCAGGAGAGTAGAGGTGTTGGCATAGAGCAGGAGAGTAGAGGTGTTGGCATAGAGCAGGAGAGTAGAGGTGTTGGCATAGAGCAGGAGAGTAGAGGTGTTGGAGAGTAGAGGTGTTGGCATAGAGCAGGAGAGTAGAGGTGCTGGCATAGAGCAGGAGAGTAGAGGTGTTGGCATAGAGCAGGAGAGTAGAGGTGTTGGCATAGAGCAGGAGAGTAGAGGTGTTGGCATAGAGCAGGAGAGTAGAGGTGTTGGCATAGAGCAGGAGAGTAGAGGTGTTGGCATAGAGCAGGAGAGTAGAGGTGTTGGCATAGAGCAGGAGAGTAGAGGTGTTGGCATAGAGCAGGAGAGTAGAGGTGTTGGCATAGAGCAGGAGAGTAGAGGCATAGAGCAGGAGAGTAGAGGTGTTGGCATAGAGCAGGAGAGTAGAGGTGTTGGCATAGAGCAGGAGAGTAGAGGTGTTGGCATAGAGCAGGAGAGTAGAGGTGTTGGCATAGAGCAGGAGAGTAGAGGTGCTGGAGAGTAGAGGTGTTGGCATAGAGCAGGAGAGTAGAGGTGTTGGCATAGAGCAGGAGAGTAGAGGTGCTGGAGAGTAGAGGTGTTGGCATAGAGCAGGAGAGTAGAGGTGCTGGAGAGTAGAGGTGTTGGCATAGAGCAGGAGAGTAGAGGTGCTGGCATAGAGCAGGAGAGTAGAGGTGTTGGCATAGAGCAGGAGAGTAGAGGTGTTGGCATAGAGCAGGAGAGTAGAGGTGCTGGCATAGAGCAGGAGAGTAGAGGTGCTGGCATAGAGCAGGAGAGTAGAGGTGCTGGCATAGAGCAGGAGAGTAGAGGTGCTGGCATAGAGCAGGAGAGTAGAGGTGTTGGCATAGAGCAGGAGAGTAGAGGTGCTGGAGAGTAGAGGTGCTGGCATAGAGCAGGAGAGTAGAGGTGCTGGCATAGAGCAGGAGAGTAGAGGTGCTGGCATAGAGCAGGAGAGTAGAGGTGCTGGAGAGTAGAGGTGCTGGCATAGAGCAGGAGAGTAGAGGTGCTGGAGAGTAGAGGTGTTGGCATAGAGCAGGAGAGTAGAGGTGCTGGCATAGAGCAGGAGAGTAGAGGTGCTGGCATAGAGCAGGAGAGTAGAGGTGTTGGCATAGAGCAGGAGAGTAGAGGTGTTGGCATAGAGCAGGAGAGTAGAGGTGTTGGCATAGAGCAGGAGAGTAGAGGTGTTGGCATAGAGCAGGAGAGTAGAGGTGTTGGCATAGAGCAGGAGAGTAGAGGTGTTGGCATAGAGCAGGAGAGTAGAGGTGTAAGAGCAGGAGAGTAGAGGTGTTGGCATAGAGCAGGAGAGTAGAGGTGTTGGCATAGAAGCAGGAGAGTAGAGTGTTGGCATAGAGCAGGAGAGTAGAGGTGTTGGAGAGTAGAGGTGTTGGCATAGAGCAGGAGATAGAGGTGTTGGCATAGAGCAGGAGAGTAGAGGTGTTGGCATAGAGCAGGAGAGTAGAGTGTTGGCATAGAGCAGGAGAGTAGAGGTGTTGGCATAGAGCAGGAGAGTAGAGGTGTTGGCATAGGAGCAGGAGAGTAGAGGTGTTGGCATAGAGCAGGAGAGTAGAGGTGTTGGCATAGAGCAGGAGAGTAGAGGTGTTGGCATAGAGCAGGAGAGTAGAGGTGCTAGAGAGGAGAGTAGAGGTGTTGGCATAGAGCAGGAGAGTAGAGGTGTTGGCATAGAGCAGGAGAGTAGAGGTGTTGGCATAGAGCAGGAGAGTAGAGGTGTTGGCATAGAGCAGGAGAGTAGAGGTGCTGGCAGAGAGTAGAGGTGTTGGCATAGAGCAGAGAGTAGAGGTGTTGGCATAGAGCAGGAGAGTAGAGGTGTTGGCATAGAGCAGGAGAGTAGAGGTGTTGGCATAGAGCAGGAGAGTAGAGGTGCTGGAGAGTAGAGGTGTTGGCATAGAGCAGGAGAGTAGAGGTGTTGAGCAGTAGATGCAGGAGAGTAGAGGTGTTGGCATAGAGCAGGAGAGTAGAGGTGTTGGAGAGTAGAGGTGTTGGCATAGAGCAGGAGAGTAGAGGTGCTGGAGAGTAGAGGTGTTGGCATAGAGCAGGAGAGTAGAGGTGTTGGCATAGAGCAGGAGTAAGGTGCTGGAGAGTAGAGGTGTTGGCATAGAGCAGGAGAGTAGAGGTGCTGGAAGAGTAGGGTGTTGGCATAGAGCAGGAGAGTAGAGGTGCTGGATGAGCATAGAGCAGGAGAGTAGAGGTGTTGGCATAGAGCAGGAGAGTAGAGGTGTTGGCATAGAGCAGGAGAGTAGAGGTGTTGGCATAGAGCAGGAGAGTAGAGTGTTGGCATAGAGGAGAGTAGAGGTGTTGGCATAGAGCAGGAGAGTAGAGGTGTTGGCATAGAGCAGGAGAGTAGAGGTGTTGGCATAGAGGCAGGAGAGTAGAGAGTGTTGGCATAGAGCAGGAGAGTAGAGTGTTGGCATAGAGCAGGAGAGTAGAGGTGTTGGCATAGAGCAGGAGAGTAGAGGTGTTGGCATAGAGCAGGAGAGTAGAGGTGCTGGCATAGAGCAGGAGAGTAGAGGTGCTGGATAGAGCAGTGAGAGTAGAGGTGTTGGCATAGAGCAGGAGAGTAGAGGTGCTGGAGAGTAGAGGTGCTGGCATAGAGCAGGAGAGTAGAGGTGCTGGCATAGAGCAGGAGAGTAGAGGTGCTGGCATAGAGCAGGAGAGTAGAGGTGTTGGAGAGTAGAGGTGTTGGCATAGAGCAGGAGAGTAGAGGTGTTGGCATAGAGCAGGAGAGTAGAGGTGTTGGCATAGAGCAGGAGAGTAGAGGTGTTGGCATAGAGCAGAGGTGAGGTGCATAGGAGAGTAGAGGTGTTGGCATAGAGCAGGAGAGTAGAGGTGTTGGCATAGAGCAGGAGAGTAGAGGTGTTGGCATAGAGCAGGAGAGTAGAGGTGCTGGCATAGAGCAGGAGAGTAGAGGTGTTGGCATAGAGCAGGAGAGTAGAGGTGTTGGCATAGAGCAGGAGAGTAGAGGTGTTGGCATAGAGCAGGAGAGTAGAGGTGCTGGAGAGTAGAGGTGTTGGCATAGAGCAGGAGAGTAGAGGTGTTGGCATAGAGCAGGAGAGTAGAGGTGTTGGCATAGAGCAGGAGAGTAGAGGTGTTCATAGACAGGAGAGTAGAGGTGTTAGATAGAGGTGCTAGCATAGAGCAGGAGTAGGTGTTGGAGGAAGTAGAGGTGTTGGCATAAGGCAGGAGAGTGGGAGTGCTGCAGGAAGTAGAGGGAGAGTAGAGGTGTTGGCATAGAGCAGGAGAGTAGAGGTGTTGGAGACAGGAGAGGTCATTGGCATAGAGCAGGAGAGTAGAGGTGTTGGCATAGAGCAGGAGAGTAGAGGTGTTGGCATAGAGCAGGAGAGTAGAGTGTTGGCATAGAGCAGGAGAGTAGGGGTGTTGGAGAGTAGAGTGTTGGCATAGAGCAGGAGAGTAGGGTGTTGGCATATAGAGGCAGGAGAGTAGTGTTGGCATAGAGCAGGAGGTAGAGGTGCTGTGACAGGAGAGTAGAGTGTTGGCATGGCAGGAGAGTAGAGGTGTTGGAGAGTAGAGGTGTTGGCATGAAGCAGGAGTAAGTGCTGGCATAGAGCAGGAGAGTAGAGGTGTTGGCATAGAGCAGGAAGAGTAGAGGTGTTGGCATAGAGCAGGAAGTAGAGGTGTTGGCATCGAAGGAGAGTAGGTGCTGGAAGGCAGAGTGTTGCATGAAGCAGGAGAGTAGAGTGTTGCTGAGCAGGAGTAGAGGTGTTGACAAAGAGCAAGGAGAGTAGAGGTGCTGGAGAGTAGCAGGAGATGGGGTGTTGGCATGGGAGGCAGGAGAGTAGAGGTGTTGGCATAGGAGCAGGATGAGGTGTTGGCATAGGAGAGCAGGAGAGTAGGTGTTGGAAGTAGAGTGTAGCATGGGAGCAGGAGAGTAGAGGTGTTGGAGAGTAGAGGTGCTGGCATAGAGCAGGGAGAGTAGAGGTGTTGGAGTGAAGTGCTGTCGAGCAGGAGAGTAGAGGTGTTGGAGAGTAGAGGTGTGCTGGCATAGAGCAGGAGTAGAGGTGTTGGAGTGCAGAGGTGCTGGCATAGAGCAGGAGAGTAGGGTGTTGGAGAGTAGGGTGCTGGCATAGAGCAGGAGAGTAGAGGTGCTGGCATAGAGCAGGAGAGTGTTGGCATAGAGCTGGAGAGTAGAGGTGTTGGCATAGAGCAGGAGAGTAGAGGTGTTGGCATAGAGCAGGAGTGGAGTATGATGGCATAGAGCAGGAGAGTAGAGGTGCTGGCATAGAGCAGGAGAGTAGAGGTGCTGGCATAGAGCAGGAGAGTAGAGGTGCTGGAGAGTAGAGGTGTTGGCATAGAGCAGGAGAGTAGAGGTGCTGGAGAGTAGAGGTGTTGGCATAGAGCAGGAGAGTAGAGGTGTTGGCATAGAGCAGGAGAGTAGAGGTGCTGGAGAGTAGAGGTGTTGGCATAGAGCAGGAGAGTAGAGGTGCTGGCATAGAGCAGGAGAGTAGAGGTGCTGGCATAGAGCAGGAGAGTAGAGGTGCTGGCATAGAGCAGGAGAGTAGAGGTGCTGGCATAGAGCAGGAGAGTAGAGGTGCTGGCATCGGAGAGCAGGAGAGTAGAGTGTG
>NW_027038246.1:0-27793 GCF_034236695.1 Oncorhynchus nerka | reverse complement strand
CCCTATACCCCAGACTATACACCTACTATAAACAGCCCCCTATACCCAATACTATACACCTCCAATAAACAGCCCCCTATACCCCATACTATACACCTCCTATAAACAGCCCCCTATACCCCATACTATACACCTCCTATAAACAGCCCCCTATACCCCAGACTATACACCTACTATAAACAGCCCCCTATACCCCAGACTATACACCTCCTATAAACAGCCCCCTATACCCCATACTATACACCTCCTATAAACAGCCCCCTATACCCCAGACTATACACCTACTATAAACAGCCCCCTATACCCAATACTATACACCTCCAATAAACAGCGCCCTATACCCCATACTATACACCTCCTATAAACAGCCCCCTATACCCCATACTATACACCTCCTATAAACAGCCCCCTATACCCCAGACTATACACCTACTATAAACAGCCCCCTATACCCCATACTATACACCTCTCCTATAAAAACAGCCCACCATACCCCATACTATACACCTCCAAAAACAGCCCCCTATACCCCATACTATACACCTCCTATAAACAGCCCCCTTACCCCAGACTATACACCTCCTATAAACAACCCCCTATACCCCATACTATACACCTCTCCTATAAAAACAGCCCCCTATACCCCATACTATACACCTCCAATAAACAGCGCCCTATACCCCATACTATACACCTCCTATAAACAGCCCCCTACACCCCATACTATACACCTCCTATACACAGCCCCCTATACCCCATACTATACACCTCCTATACACAGCCCCTATACCCCATACTATACACCTCCAAAACAGCCCTCTATACCCCACACTATACACCTCCTATAAACAGCCCCTATACCCCATACTATACACCTCCTATAAACAGCCCCCTATACCCCCAGACTATACACCTCCTATAAACAGCCCCCTATACCCTATACTATACACCTCCAAAACAGCCCTCTATACCCCACACTATACACCTCCTATAAACAGCCCCCTATACCCCATACTATACACCTCCTATAAACAGCCCCCTATACCCCAGACTATACACCTCCTATAAACAGCCCCCTATACCCCATACTATACACCTCCTATAAACAGCCCCTATACCCCAGATAATACACCTACTATAAACAGCCCCTATACCCCAGACTATACACCTCCTATAAACAGCCCCCTATACCCCATACTATACACCTCCTATAAACAGCCCCCTATACCCCATACTATACACCTCCAATAAATAGCGCCCTATACCCCATACTATACACCTCCTATAAACACCCCCTATACCCCAGACTATACACCTACTATAAACAGCCCCCTATACCCAATACTATACACCTCCAATAAACAGCGCCCTATACCCCATACTATACACCTCCTATAAACAGCCCCCTATACCCCATACTATACACCTCCTATAAACAGCCCCCTATACCCCAGACTATACACCTACTATAAACAGCCCCCTATACCCCCATACTATACACCTCTCCTATAAAACAGCCCCTATACCCCATACTATACACCTCCAAAACAGCCCCCTATACCCCATACTATACACCCCCTCTATAAACAGCCCCTATACCCCAGACTATACACCTCCTATAAACAACCCCCTATACCCCATACTATACACCTCTCCTATAAAAACAGCCCCTATACCCCATACTATACACCTCCAATAAACAGCGCCCTATACCCCATACTATACACCTCCTATAAACAGCCCCCTACACCCCATACTATACACCTCCTATACACAGCCCCTATGCCCCCATACTATACACCTCCAAAACAGCCCTCTATACCCCACACTATACACCTCCTATAAACAGCCCCCTATACCCCATATCTATACACCTCCATTAAACAGCCCCCAACACCCCATACTATACACCTCCTATAACACAGCCCCTATACCCCATACTATACACCTCCAAAACAGCCCCCTATACCCCACACTATACACCTCCTATAAACAGCCCCCTATACCCCATGACTATACACCTCCTATAAACAACCCCCTATACCCCAGACTATACACCTCCTATAAACAGCCCCTATACCCCATACTATACACCTCCAAAACAGCCCCTATACCCCACACTATACACCTCCTATAAACAGCCCCCTATACCCCATACTATACACCTCCTATAAACAGCCCCCTATACCCCATACTATACACCTCCTATAAACAGCCCCCTATACCCCATACTATACACCTCCTATAAACAGCCCCTATACCCCATACTATACACCTCCTATAAACAGCCCCCTATACCCCATACTATACACCTCCTATAAACAGCCCCCACCCCATACTATACACCTCCTATAACAGCCCCTATACCCCATACTATACACCTCCTATAAACAGCCCCCTATACCCTATACTATACACCTCCATAAACAGCCCTCTATACCCCACACTATACACCTCCTATAAACAGCCCCCTATACCCCATACTATACACCTCCTATAAACAGCCCCCTATACCCCATACTATACACCTCTAAAACAGCCCCTATACCTCATACTATACACCTCCTATAAACAGCCCCCTATACCCCATACTATACACCTCCTATAAACAGCCCCCTATACCCCAGACTATACACCTCCTATAAACAGCCCCCTATACCCCAGACTATACACCTCCTATAAACAGCCCCCTATACCCCAGACTATACACCTCCTATAAACAGCCCCTATACCCCATACTATACACCTCCTATAAACAGCGCCCTATACCCCATACTATACACCTCCTATAAACACCCCCTATACCCCAGACTATACACCTACTATAAACAGCCCCCTATACCCAATACTATACACCTCCAATAAACAGCGCCCTATACCCCATACTATACACCTCCTATAAACAGCCCCCTATACCCCATACTATACACCTCCTATAAACAGCCCCCTATACCCCAGACTATACACCTACTATAAACAGCCCCTATACCCCATACTATACACCTCTCCTATAAAACAGCCCCCTATACCCCATACTATACACCTCCAAAACAGCCCCCTATACCCCATACTATACACCCCTCTATAAACAGCCCCTTACCCCAGACTATACACCTCCTATAAACAACCCCTATACCCCATACTATACACCTCTCCTATAAAAACAGCCCCCTATACCCCATACTATACACCTCCAATAAACAACGCCCTATACCCCATACTATACACCTCCTATAAACAGCCCCCTACACCCCATACTATACACCTCCTATACACAGCCCCCTATACCCCATACTATACACCTCCAAAACAGCCCTCTATACCCCACACTATACACCTCCTATAAACAGCCCCCTATACCCCATACTATACACCTCCAATAAACAGCCCCCAACACCCCATACTATACACCTCCTATACACAGCCCCCTATACCCCATACTATACACCTCCCAAAACAGCCCTCTATACCCCACACTATACACCTCCTATAAACAGCCCCCTATACCCCATACTATACACCTCCTATAAACAGCCCCTATACCCCAGACTATACACCTCCTATAAACAGCCCCCTATACCCCATACTATACACCTCCAAAACAGCCCTCTATACCCCACACTATACACCTCCTATAAACAGCCCCCTATACCCCATACTATACACCTCCTATAAACAGCCCCCTATACCCCATACTATACACCTCCTATAAACAGCCCCCTATACCCCATACTATACACCTCCTATAAACAGCCCCCTATACCCCAGACTATACACCTACTATAAACAGCCCCCTATACCCCAGACTATACACCTCCTATAAACAGCCCCCTATACCCCATACTATACACCTCCTATAAACAGCCCCTATACCCCAGACTATACACCTCCTATAAACAGCCCCTATACCCCATACTATACACCTCCATAAACAGCCCCTATACCCCATACTATACACCTCCTATAAACAGCCCCCTATACCCCATACTATACACCTCCTATAAACAGCCCCCTATACCCCAGACTATACACTCCTATAAACAGCCCCTATACCCCATACTATACACCTCCAAAACAGCCCTCTATACCCCACACTATACACCTCCTATAAACAGCCCCTATACCCCATACTATACACCTCCTATAAACAGCCCCCTATACCCCAGACTATACACCTCCTATAAACAGCCCCCTATACCCCATACTATACACCTCCTATAAACAGCCCCCTATACCCCAGACTAATACACCTACTATAAACAGCCCCTATACCCCAGACTATACACCTCCTATAAACAGCCCCCTATACCCCATACTATACACCTCCTATAAACAGCCCCTATACCCCATACTATACACCTCCAATAAATAGCCCCCTATACCCCATACTATACACCTCCTATAAACACCCCCTATACCCCAGACTATACACCTACTATAAACAGCCCCCTATACCCAATACTATACACCTCCAATAAACAGCGCCCTATACCCCATACTATACACCTCCTATAAACAGCCCCTATACCCCATACTATACACCTCCTATAAACAGCACCCTATACCCCATACTATACACCTCCTATAAACAGCCCCTATACCCCATACTATACACCTCCAATAAACAGCTCCTCTATACCCCATACTATACACCTCCAATAAACAGCCCCCTATACCCCATACTATACACCTCCTATAAACAGCCCCCTATACCCCATACTATACACCTCCTATAAACAGCCCCTATACCCATACTATACCTCCTATAAACAGCCCTATACCCCATACTATACACCTCCAAACAGCCCCTATACCCCATACTATACACCTCCAATAAACAGCGCCCCTATACCCCATACTATACACCTCCTATAAACAGCCCCCTATACCCCATACTATACACCCTCCTATAAACAGCCCCCTATACCCCATACTATACACCTCCTATAAACAGCCCCTATACCCCATACTATACACCTCCTATAAACAGCCCCCTATACCCCATACTATACACCTCCTATAAACAGCCCCTCAGTGCCCCATACTATACACCTCCTATAAACAGCCCCCTATACCCCATACTATACACCTCCTATAAACAGCCCCCTATACCCCATACTATACACCTCCTATAAACAGCTCCCTACACCCCATACTATACACCTCCTATACACAGCCCCCTATACCCCATACTATACACCTCCTATAAACAGCCCAAGACTATTCACCTCTTATCAATAGCCCCTATACCCCATACTATACACCTCAATAAACAGCCCCTATACCCCATACTATACACCTCCTATAAACAGCCCCTATACCTCCAATACTATACACCTCCAATAAACAGCCCCCTATACCCCATACTATACACCTCCTATAAACAGCCCTCTATACCCCATACTATACACCCTCCTATAAACAGCCCCCTATACCCCATACTATACACCTCCTATAAACAGCCCCCTATACCCCATACTATACACCTCCAATAAACAGCGCCCTATACCCCATACTATACACCTCCTATAAACAGCGCCCTATACCCCATACTATACACCTCCTATAAACAGCGTCCCTATACCCCATACTATACACCTCCTATAAACAGCCCCCTATACCCCATACTATACACCTCCTATAAACATCCCCTATACCCCATACTATACACCTCCTATAAACAGCCCCCTATACCCCATACTATACACCTCCTATAAACAGCCCCCTATGCCCCATACTATACACCTCCTATAAACAGCCCCCTATACCCCATACTATACACCTCCTATAAACAGCCCCCTATACCCCATACTATACACCTCCTATAAACAGCCCCTATACCCCATACTATACACCTCCTATAAACAGCGCCCTATACCCCATGACTATACACCTCCAATAAACAGCCCCTATACCCCATACTATACACCTCCTATAAACAGCCCCCTATACCCTATACTATATACCTCCTATAAACAGCCCCCTATACCCCATACTATACACCTCCTATAAACAGCCCTATACCCAATACTATACACCTCCAATAAACAGCCCCCTATACCCCATACTATACACCTCCTATAAACAGCCCCTATACCCCCATACTATACACCTCCTATAAACAGCACCCTATACCCCATACTATACACCTCCTATAAACAGCCCCTATTACCCCATACTATACACCTCCAATAAACAGCTCCCTATACCCCATACTATACACCTCCAATAAACAGCGCCCCTATACCCCCACACTATACACCTCCTATAAACACCCCCTATACCCCATACTATACACTCCTATAAACAGCCCCTATACCCTATACTATACACCTCCTATAACAGCCCCTTTATTACCCCATACTATACACCTCCAATAAACAGCTCCCTATACCCCATACTATACACCTCCAATAAACAGCGCCCTATACCCCATACTATACACCTCCTATAAACAGCCCCTATACCCCATACTATACACCTCCTATAAACAGCCCCTATACCCCATACTATACACCTCCTATAAACAGCCCCCTATACCCCATACTATATACCTCCTATAAACAGCCCCCTATACCCCATACTATACACCTCCTATAAACAGCCCCCTATACCCCATACTATACACCTCCTATAAACAGCCCCCTATACCCCATACTATACACCTCCTATAAACAGCCCCCTATACCCCATACTATACACCTCCTATAAACAGCCCCCTATACCCCAAACTATACACCTCCTATAAACAGCTCCCCTACACCCCATACTATACACCTCCTATAACAGCCCCTATACCCCATACTATATACCTCCTATAAACAGCCCAAGACTATTCACCTCCTATAAAATAGCCCCCTATACCCCATACTATACACCTCCAATAAACAGCTCCTATACCCCATACTATACACCTCCTATAAACAGCGCCCTATACCCCAAACTATACACCTCCAATAAACAGCCTCTATACCCCATACTATACACCTCCTATAAACAGCCCCCTATACCCCATACTATACACCTCCTATAAACAGCCCCTATACCCCATACTATACACCTCCAATAAACAGTGCCTATACCCCATACTATACACCTCCAATAAACAGCGCCCTATACCCCATACTATACACCTCCAATAAACAGCGCCCTATACCCCATACTATACACCTCCTATAAACAGCCCCTATACCCCATACTATACACCTCCTATAAACAGCCCCCTATACCCCATACTATACACCTCCTATAAACAGCCCCCTATACCCCATACTATACACCTCCTATAAACAGCCCCTATACCCCATACTATACACCTCCTATAAACAGCCCCCTATACCCCCATACTATACACCTCCTATAAACACCCCCTATACCCCCATACTATACACCTCCAATAAACAGCGCCCTATACCCCATACTATACACCTCCAATAAACAGCGCCCTATACCCCATACTATACACCTCCAATAAACTGCGCCCTATACCCCATACTATACACCTCCTATAAACAGCCCCCTATACCCCATACTATACACCTCCTATAACCAGCCCCCTATACCCCTATACTATATACCTCCTATAAACAGCCCCCTATACCCCATACTATACACCTCCTATAAACAGCCCCCTATACCCCATACTATACACCTCCTATAAACAGCCCCTTATGCCCCATACTATACACCTCCTATAAACAGCCCCCTATACCCCATACTATACACCTCCTATAAACAGCCCCCTATACCCCATACTATACACCTCCTATAAACAGCCCCCTACACCCCATACTATACACCTCCTATACACAGCCCCCTATACCCCATACTATACACTCTCCTATAAACAGCCCCCTATACCCCATACTATACACCTCCTATAAACAGCCCGAAGACTATTCACCTCCTATAAATAGCCCCCTATACCCCATACTATACACCTCAATAAACAGCGCCTATACCCCCATACTATACAACTCCACAACCGCGCCCCTATACCCCATACTATACACCTCCTATAAACAGCCCCCTATACCCTATACTATACACCTCCTATAACCAGCCCCTATACCCCATACTATATACCTCCTATAAACAGCCCCCTATACCCCATACTATACACCTCCTATAAACAGCCCCTATACCCCATACTATACACCTCCATAAACAGCCCCTTATGCCCCATACTATACACCTCCTATAAAATGTTCTCTATACCTATACTATACACCTCCTATAAACAGCCCCTATACCCCATACTATACACTACTATAAACAGCCCCCTATACCCCATACTATACACCTACTATAAACAGCCCCCTATACCCCATATACTATACACCCCCTAGACCCATACTAAACAGCCCCTTATGCCCCCATACTATACACCTCTATAAACAGCCCCCTATACCCCATACTATACACCTCCTATAAACAGCCCCTATACCCCAAACTATACACCTCCTATAAACAGCCCCCTATACCCCATACTATACACCTCCTATAAACAGCCCCTATACCCCATACTATATACCTCCTATAAACAGCCCCCTAGACTATTCACCTCCTATAATAGCCCCCTATACCCCATACTATACACCTCCTATAAACAGCCCCCCTATACCCCAAACTATACACCTCCTATAAACAGCCCCTATACCCCAAACTATACACCTCCTATAAACAGCCCCCTACACCCCACCCCATGCCCCTATACCCCATACACCTCCTATAAACAGCCCAAGACTATTCACATAAATAGCCCCTATACCCCATACTATATACCTCCAATAAACAGCCTATACCCCATACTATACACCTCCTATAAATATACCCCAAACTATGCCCCCAATAAACACCCCTGCAAAAGACTATACACCTCCAAAACAGCCCTCTATACCCCATACTATACACCTCCTATAAACAGCCCCTATACCCCATACTATACACCTCCTATAAACACCCCCTATACCCTATACTATACACCTCCAATAAACAGTGCCCTATACCCCATACTATACACCTCCAATAAACAGCGCCCTATACCCCATACTATACACCTCCAATAAACAGCGCCCTATACCCCATACTATACACCTCCTATAAACAGCCCCTATACCCCATACTATACACCTCCTATAAACATCCCCTATACCCCATACTATACACCTCCTATAAACAGCCCCTATACCCCATACTATACACCTCCTATAAACAGCCCCCTATACCCCATACTATACACCTCCTATAAACAGCCCCTATACCCCATACTATACACCTCCTATAAACACCCCCTATACCCCATACTATACACCTCAATAAACAGCGCCCTATACCCCATACTATACACCTCCAATAAACAGCGCCCTATACCCCATACTATACACCTCCAATAAACTGCGCCCTATACCCCATACTATACACCTCCTATAAACAGCCCCTATACCCCATACTATACACCTCCTATAACCAGCCCCCTATACCCCATACTATATACCTCCTATAAACAGCCCCTATACCCCATACTATACACCTCCTATAAACAGCCCCCTATACCCCATACTATACACCTCCTATAAACAGCCCCCTTATGCCCCATACTATACCTCCTATAAACAGCCCCTATACCCCATACTATACACCTCCTATAAACAGCCCCTATACCCCATACTATACACCTCCTATAAACAGCCCCCCACCCCATACTATACACACTCTATACACAGCCCCCTATACCCCATACTATACACCTCCTATAAACAGCCCCTATACCCCATACTATACACCTCCTATAAACAGCCTTCCGAAGACTATTCACCTCCTATAAATAGCCCCCTATACCCCATACTATACACCTCAATAAACAGCGCCCTATACCCCATACTATACACCTCCAATAAACAGCGCCCTATACCCCATACTATACACCTCCAATAAACTGCGCCCTATACCCCATACTATACACCTCTATAAACAGCCCCCTATACCCCATACTATACACACTCCTATAACCAGCCCCCTATACCCCATACTATACACTCCAATAAACAGCGCCCTATACCCCATACTATACACCTCCTATAAACAGCGCCCTAGAACCCATACTATACACCTCCTATAAACAGCCCCCTATACCCCACACTATACACCTCCTATAAATAGCCCCTATACCCCATATTATACACCTCCTATAAACAGCCCCCCCCATATACCCTACTATAAACAGCCCCTATACCCCATACTATACACCTACTATAAACAGCCCCTATACCCCAGACTATACCCTACTATAAACAGCTAGACCCCATACTATACATCTCCAAAAACCCCCTATACCCCATACTATACACCCCCAAGAAATGTGTCCATTGGTCTCTAGGCCAAGATGATCTTTATTATCAATACTGACCGGGAGCCTACCACTGAAAAGGAGGGACCAGATTCATATGATTAAATACATGGCTATGGGAGAGACTATCTATCCACCATAGGGGTGTTACGTCAGCAATACTATTGCAATGTGCAGTGCATCTTATTAGAAACATCTGTCTGTCATACTGCACAAACTTGTTCTGTATGACTCAAGCACATCCGATATGACATTTCTTAAAGCAACAGCAACCCAATAGTGAATAGCATAGGGGAAATCCACTTTTCTGAACACTTGAGTGCCTGATTGTTTCTGCGTGCAGCAACGTTATTTCTTGCATTGGCAATAGAACGACAAGTTGCCTTGACTGGCATGTGCTCTACAAACTTCCTATTGGAGTCTTTGTGCTGCTGTCAGTGAGGCCTGTGTGTGGAGGGAGGGAATGAGGCAGTTTTGTCAGTGAGTCACTGAACATTGCATGATAAAAAGAAATAATTATTTCAAAAGAAGGAGAATACCACACCTCTCTAGAGTTCTCTGCTGTCTCTGGTCAGTTCTTCACCACCATGGCATTCTCTGGGACGTATGAGCTTGAAAGTCAAGAGAATTACGATGAGTTTCTGGAGGCAATTGGTAAGTCAAACTCTAAAAGATTTATTTATGTGTTGAACGTGTTTGAGTCAAACTAAAGGTTTTAATTAGATGTGTATGTCATTAACCTCAATCTTTCCCCATTAATCTTTCCCACCATGCACTACCGTAGCTCTACCCCTAACCACAACCCTAATTCTCATCCTAACAATGACCCCAAATGTAATCCTAACACCAGCCGCAACTATCAGTCGAATTCTAACCATAACCCATATCTTACCCCTACCCTTACCCTAACCCCAACCTTAACATTTAACCCTTACTGTATCCTCTGTACTTTTCCCTCAGGGTTTGCCAATGCCAAGACTGACTTCAAAGTGATAACAGAAGTGCTTCAGGAGGGGGACGATTTTACCTGGTCACAGATTATTCCCAACTGGACCTTGACTAACAAGTTCACCATCGGAAAGGAGTGTGAGCTAGAGAGCATGCTACGCACCAAGTTCGTGGTGAGTGAATAAGTGAATGAATAAATGAATGAGTGTGCTCTTTAAACTTGTGGAATAGTATTCAAAGAGATACAGCGTATGTACTGTACTTTCCATCTGAATGTGAGTCACGTGGTGAACTCTTTGTTGTCCCTCTTAGACCACCGTCACCATGGAAGGAGGCAAGATAATTATTCCGTTCCCCCAGTATCATTTCACTGCGGAGATCAGTGGGGACAAGCTAATCATGGTAGGAGAAAGAAGAGAGAAAGAAAGAGGAGAGTGATTGAGATATTGAGTGATTAAAGTTAAGAGACTTGTTAGTGAGTGATTAAAGTAAGGAGTCTTGTTAAAACTTATATGTGACATACTGTACAACAGAATTGATATTTTAATTCCAATACTCTGATAAACCCTCTCTCCGTGTTCTTGTCTCCTTTCTCTGTTATACAGCTCTGTACAACCGCTGGGGAGAAGGGTGTGACCCTGAAGAGAATCAACAAGAGGATCTGATATCAAAATGTAACGTGTTGAGGCAGAGCTCTTCTGTGTGCTGTTACTGGAAACTTTGTCCTCACTACCTCGTAAACTACCCGTATGTTACTGTTTCACCTCCACAAACATCTGGATGACTCATACCAGCTGGATCACCCTTCCAGTACATTTCCAGCAGGTCCCCTGTCCATCTTTAATATAAAAAGAGATATACCAAACAATCTATGCAACTTCCTGGTATTCAATGTTTGAAGTGTGTCAATGGAATCCATGAACTACCTTCATGTGAATAAAGTAATGTCTTATTTCTTTGTACCAGCTGATCATGTAAAATAAAAGTAAAATGAACACGCAAGAGAACACCAGACTCATTGCCAAGGCAGCTTTCTTTGTTATAGAATCTTCCTGAGCTTCGCTGTTGCAGTAGAGTAACAGTTGTAGTCTGCCTCCCCCTACTGCTTATTAGGAAACGGTGCAGATGTGATTCTAGCTCAATAAGGCTTAGTGAAGAGACAGGCAGCTTTGGGCCCTCTTGGGGTTTCTCTTCAATGTATGTGGAGCTGTTCACTCCGCGGGCGTGGAGATCTGGGGGGCCAGACAGAAGGCCGATCTACGCCATCTCATTACATTTGGGGAATCATAACATAACTAACCTCACTGCCTTCCTCAACCATGTTCTTGGATAACCTGTGTAAACGATAGAGGTTATATCATCATATAGGTCTATTTTCTATATCTGGTTTAGATTTTGTTGAAGGATTTGTATCAATAATGACTAAATAATGTATACATTCAACGTGGAATTATAACTAATGTTAATTAACAGAACTCTATGCTGTCTGAAGAATAAAATGTTTATACATATACCAAGAGGGAGTGTTAACAGACAACTTGTGACCACAGTGAAACTAACAACAGGAGAAATGTCTGGTCCCCATCCAGGGAGGGGAAAAATATGATACGCAATAGATTGCGTAACATGTGGTAACATAAGATAAACAATATGTGTGTGTTGGAATTGCATTGAAAAGTAGCTAAGTCATTGTCCAAGAGGAAGAAAGACAATGTCCAAGAAGAGGAGTGACATATTAAAAGCTATGACATTGTCTGTGATATATAAGCCAATGTACATGTGATTATGGCAGAGCTCTCGGAAATAAACACTACTGATTACTTTTAAGGCTGGTCTCTGTCCATTTTATGCAAATAAGGATCTTACAAATTCTTAGAAACGGACAGAGTGTTTTACTTGAATTGATTAATGAACATATAGGAATCAAAATTCCTCTAACAATCTGGTCCTTCGAGCCGGATCTAAATATCTGTTCCTGTCATCTGAAGGTAACAAGCCGAGAACCGTGCACGGGCGGGACGTGGTCCCGTAAAACAAAGTCCTGTCCCTGACATTGGGGCTCTATAACAGGCCGGTATACACCCCAGGTGAGCAGGAGCGGTGACTAGATCCAAAACCAACATTGCTTTTCCCAGTCGGCGAC
Source organism: Oncorhynchus nerka (assembly GCF_034236695.1). Classification (NCBI taxonomy): domain Eukaryota; kingdom Metazoa; phylum Chordata; class Actinopteri; order Salmoniformes; family Salmonidae; genus Oncorhynchus; species Oncorhynchus nerka. Next base: position 14,354 of record NW_027038246.1, on the reverse strand, counting down.
AAGGTCAGTAGCCTCAATTTTCGATTTTCGGGGAATGATTTAAGTGATCTTTTGGCTTGATGTTCTAAAAGGTTTAGAATTTATCAACAATAGGAGCGTTACTATTCCAAACAGATTCTATGGGTTTTGTATGACCAATATACATGGATGTATCGATAAATGGATGTTAGGTCTGAAATGACCTGATGAGGCGCTGCCACAAATAAAATAGAGCTTAATTAATAGATCTTGGCGCCTTGAAGGCCAACGGGGTTATTAGGCGGGGGATATTAAATAGGTGCTTTGAGGAGTAGGCGGAGTAATTGACCGTCTATGTTAATTAAATTGTCAGGACTGAAGTAATATCGAAACGGTGGAGAGGGAAACCTAATATAGAGGAGTGAGATGCGAGATATTGGTGTACTTTAAAAGTCCTATGACACAAAATGAAATAGGAGGTTAACTAGGATTCCACGACCCCTAGGTGATAGCTTATAGTTGTACGTGTTAGACCTAATGTCCGATCGATAGTCAACTCTATAGACAAAGTTTCCGGTACCTAATCTAGAGGAGTGGGATAAAAGCCAAATCTATAGACATAAGGTTACCAAAAGGAGAAACACATATATAAATCCATACACATAGAAGTAGTGGAGTTTTCCCCAAAAATACACATAGATGGTAAACATTAAAGAGACACACACACATAGTCAGACAGAAGAGCAACTGTAATACTAGGTAACGGTAAACCGCACACACATAGGTCGATAAATACCATAGCTACTAGGAACGGCAAGAATTGATCAAACATGGGTAGTAAATCCTCAAAGGAGGTCCCGGAATTAATGGGAGATGAGCGATATATGGAGCAGAGATAAACGGAATTTGATGGGCGTTCTGATGTTGAAAAGCTGGAATTGCTAATAAAACAGATACATAAGGAATGTGGTAAGGATGTTAGGAAGCAGAATAAACAGGGGTTGAACACAGCCAGTCTTGCTTTCGGAAGCCAGGAAAAGAGTAGAGGGAGAAAAAGAAGAGGAGGAAAGGATAGGGCTAGCTGCCCTAGGGAAAGTCAGGAAAGATTTAACTAAACTAAGACGCAGAGTAAACAAGCGACAGGAAGAAAGGAGAAGAGGTCAGTGAATATCCCCTAATTGCCTTACAGAACCCACGGGCTGGGGAAGGAGGACAGGATTTAGAAACCTTCTTGAGAAAGTGGATAGAGGTAGAGGAAGGGGAAAAGTGGAGAAAAGTGGATAGAGACCGTCAAAAGAAAGGTGAACATACATGCTTCAACTGGAGCAAACCGGGTCATTTTGCTAGAGATTGTGAGGCACCGTGTAAACACTGCACTAAAGTAGGCCATTACCTCCGAGACTGTAAAAAGAGTGAACAGGTCGAGTCGAAGGAGGCCTTAAGGGGAAGGGACCTAAGAGAGAACGGAGAAAATGGACAGGATCAGACGATAGAAAATGTTTCAATTGCAATGAGACAGGACATTTTGCCCGGGAGTGTATTGGTCCCTGTAAACATTGCAATAAGAAGGGACATAATCACAGAGATTGCAAACAGGATAGAACCCGAGGGCAGAAAGTGCTACAACGGCGATAAAACAGGACACATGGCAGAGGATTGTAAGGTCCCACCAAGGAACAGTAGACAGAGACAGAAAAGGGAATGTAGGCAAAGAAAAAGAGATATAGTAGCAGCAGGAAGGCAAGTGTAAAGAGAGAGATATAGTAGCAGCAGGAAGGCAAGTGTAAAGAGAGAGATATAGTAGCAGCAGGAAGGCAAGTGTAAAGAGAGATATAGTAGCAGCAGGAAGGCAAGTGTAAAGAGAGAAACAGAGACAACGAGAGCGAGAGCAGAGAGTGAGAGTGAGTTACATGGAATTTTATTTTTCTGAAGTTACGTGAATTCTTTTGATAAGGGAATGTTGTTTAATGCAGTAAGAAACACTTATTTGAAGGGGTGGTATGACTTATGACCTCTATCATAACTTTCCTTTGTGGTCTGATCAGCTTCATTGGAAAGCCATTTGGATGGAGTGTCACGCCCTGGTCTAAGTATTTTGTGTTTATCTTTATGTATTGGGTCAGGCCAGGTGTGGCATGGGGTTTTTTGTATTGTGGTGTGTTTTGTCTGGGGGTTTTGGTGTGTATGTTAGTGGGATTGTAGCTTAGTAGGGTTTTCTAGGAAAGTCTATGGCTGTCTGGAGTGGTTCTCAATCAGAGGCAGGTGGTTATCGTTGTCTCTGATTGGGAACCATATTTAGGCAGCCATATTCTTTGGTTGTATTGTGGGTGATTGTCCTGTGTGTCTTGATGTCCTTGTTAGAGGTTAGTAGACACTTGTATAGGCTGTTTTCAGTTTTAGTTTCGTTTATTTATTGTTTTGTAGTGTTAGTGTTTTGTCGTGTGTTACGTTTGTTTATTAAAGATGAATCGCAATAGACACGCTGCAGTTTGGTCCACTCTCCTTCACCATTAGAAAGCCGTTACAGAATCACCACCACAGGACCAAGCAGCGTGTCAACAGGCAGGAGCCACAGGAGGGGAAGCCAGCAAAGGCAGCAACAGCGGCGCAATGAGGATTGGACATGGGACGAGATATTGGATGGCAAGGGTCGCTACACATGGGAGGAGATCCTGGCGGGAAGGATCGCCTTCTATGGGAACAGGTGGAGGCAGCGAGGAGAGCAGAGGCAGCCGGAGAGAGGAGCCGGCGATATGAGGGAACACTGTTGGCAAGGAAGCCTGAGAATCAGCCCCAAAAATTTCTTGGGGAGGGGCTCACAGGGAGTATGGCTACGCTAGGTAGGAGACCTACGCTAACTTCCTGTGGTTACGGGGGCTAGAGACCGGGCAGGCACCTTGTTATGCAGTGGTGCGCACGGTGTCCCCAGTGCGGGTGCATAGCCCGGTGCGGTATATTCCAGCTCCTCGTATCGGCCGGGCTAGAGTAGGCATCGAGCCAGGTAAGGTTGGGCAGGCTCGGTGCTCAAGAGCTCCAGTGCGCCTGCACGGTCCGGTCTAGTACCACCTCCACACCCCAGCCCTCCGGTAGCAGCTCCCTGCACCAGGCTTCCTGTGCGTGTCCTCGGTTCATTACCACCAGTGCCAGCACCACGCATCAGGCCTACAGTGTGTCCCACCTGTCCAGCGCTGCCGGAGCCTCCCGCCTGTCCGGCGCCGCTGCCGGAGCCTCCCGCCTGTCCGGCGCCGCTGCCGGAGCCTCCCGCCTGTCCGGCGCTGTCAGAGCTACCGCCCCTCATGCCAGAGGCGCCAGAGCCCCTCATTCCAGAGGCACCAGTACTCCTCTGTTCAGCGCAGCCAGAGCTGTCAGCCTGCATGAAGCATCCAGAGCTGTCAGTCTGCCCAGCGCCGCCAGTCTGCCCAGCGCCGCCAGTGCTCCCAGTCTGCCCAGCGCCGCCAGTCTGCCCAGCGCCGCCAGTCTGCCCAGCGCCGCCAGTCTGCCCAGCGCCGCCAGTCTGCCCTGCGCCGCCAGTCTGCCCAGTCTGCCCAGCGCCGCCAGTCTGCCCAGCGCCGCAAGTCTGCAAGACTCTTCCAGATCTGCCAGTCAGCCAGACTCTTCCAGATCTGCCAGACTCTTCCGGATCTGCCAGTCAGCCAGACTCTTCCGGATCTGCCGCCGGAGCGTCCCGCCTGTCCGGCGCCGCTGCCGGAGCTTCCCGCCTGTCCGGCGCTGTCAGAGCTACCGCCCCTCATGCCAGAGGCGCCAGAGCCCCTCATTCCAGAGGCACCAGTACTCCTCTGTTCAGCGCAGCCAGAGCTGTCAGCCTGCATGAAGCATCCAGAGCTGTCAGTCTGCCCAGCGCCGCCAGTGCTCCCAGTCTGCCCAGCGCCGCCAGTCTGCCCAGCGCCGCCAGTCTGCCCAGCGCCGCCAGTCTGCCCAGCGCCGCCAGTCTGCCCAGCGCCGCCAGTCTGCCCAGCGCCGCAAGACTCTTCCAGATCTGCCTGTCAGCCAGACTCTTCCGGATCTGCCAGTCGGCCAGACTCTTCCGGATCTGCCAGTCGGCCAGACTCTTCCGGATCTGCCAGTCGGCCAGACTCTTCGATCTGCCAGTCGGCCAGACTCTTCCGGATCTGCCAGTCGGCCAGACTCTTCCGGATCTGCCAGTCGGCCAGGATCTTCCGGATCTGCCAGTCGGCCAGGATCTGCCTGTAGCGCCAGTCTGCCAGGATCCACAGGTCTGCCAGGATCCGCCAGAAGTGCCAGTCAGCCAGGATCTGCCAGTCAGCCAGGATCTGCCAGTCAGCCAGGATCTGCTGAGACCACCAGCCAGCCAGGATCTGGTAGATCTATCTACCTGCCTGAGCTTTCTCTCACTCCCGAGCTTTCTCTCACTCCCGAGCTTTCACTCCCCGAGCTCTCACTCCCGAGCTTTCTCTCACTCCCGAGCTGCCTCAGTCCCGATCTGCTCCTCAGTCCAGTGGGGTTCTGGGTGAGGACTACTAGGCCATGGTTTGGCGGCGAGGGGGACTATCCAGGGACGCGAGGAAGAGGGACTAAGACATTAACTGAGTGGGGTCCACGTCCCGCGCCGGAACCGCCACCATGGACAGACGCCCACCCGGACCCTCCCTATTGTGTTGAGGTGCGTTCGGGAGTCCGCACCTTAGGGGGTTCTGTCACGCCCTGGTCTAAGTATTTTGTGTTTATCTTTATGTATTGGGTCAGGCCAGGGTGTGGCATGGGGTTTTGTATTGTGGTGTGTTTTGTCTGGGGTTTTGGTGTGTATGTTAGTGGGATTGTAGCTTAGTAGGGGTTTCTAGGAAAGTCTATGGCTGTCTGGAGTGGTTCTCAATCAGAGGCAGGTGGTTATCGTTGTCTCTGATTGGGAACCATATTTAGGCAGCCATATTCTTTAGTTGTATTGTGGGTGATTGTCCTGTGTGTCTTGTTGTCCTTGTTAGAGGTTAGTAGACACTTGTATAGGCTGTTTTCGGTTTTTATTTCGTTTATTGTTTTGTAGTGTTAGTGTTTTGTCATGTGTTACGTTTGTTTATTAAAGATGAATCGCAATAGACACGCTGCAGTTTGGTCCGACTCTCCTTCACCATTAGAAAGCCGTTACATGGAGAATCTAAGGTAATTTGTATTACTGATATTGAGGTAATTTAATACAACAAGGCTGTGAAATTGATACTATAGTGTCATTATATTTTATTTGATGAATGTGGTGAGAAAATTAGCTAGGATACGTTTTAATTATGGTAGACTCATGTTAAGTATTTAGGACATATTTTAAGCCAACAGGGCAGGAAAAACGATGAAGATAGAAAAATTGTGATTTTATAAGCGTTACAATTAATTATGTTAAGAAAAATGTTGCAGTTCTTAGGGATGGTAAATTACTGTAGATAATGGATCCCACACTACGCAACATATATTAAATTATTGATGAGACTGATTTAAGATTAACCCATGTTATTGTTAGATTCAAATAAAGTAGACTCTCGAAGGAGAGATTTCATTGGTACAGAAAACATATGCTATGCTTAGCAGTCGTTTTGGCTTTGTTTAATTATTAGAATATATATTTTTAAAGTTGACAGGGATATATGGCATCTGGGGGTGATCCAGGATCTTTGAGAGTATCAAAATAATTAAGTTTAACTATGTGTCACGGTCGTCCTCTTCTTCTGAAGAGGAGAGGCGAGATGGATCGGAGGACCAAAATGTGGCGTGGTATTTGTTCATCATTAATTTTAATAAAGAAAACACTGAACACTGAAACCCTATACAAAAACGAAATAACAACCGTGAAGCCAATGCGAACTGCGCTGAAACAAGCAATCAACATAGACAATCACCCACAAACAAACAGTGCAACCCAGGCTACCTAAGTATGATTCTCAATCAGACACAACTAATGACACCTGCCTCTGATTGAGAACCATACTAGGCCGAAAAATCCCCAAATCATAGAAAAACAAACAGACTGCCCACCCCAACTCATCCATACTAAATAATGACAAAACAAAGGAAATAAAGGTCAGAATGTGACACTATGTAATAATCCTAGAGATTATTTTTTATATATGTGATGATATGTTGTTGTCAAATCCCTCACAGGAGGGCTTTAGAGCAAATATTCCTGCTCTGTTCCTCTTAACCAAGGTCACAAGGTTAATAAGAGGAAGTTACAGCCTATTTAGGACACACAATAACTCAGGAAGGGAGAACACTTAATGTAACCAGAAAGACAGCTATCTTAGAAGCACCCAAAACACTTAACAAAAAACTGAATGAGTTTCTAGGGAATGATGAACTATTGTAGGGCATGGGTCCCACACTTTGCATTGCATACAGGGTTACTTAGTGATTTGATTCATGGTAAGGCTATGACAGCTAAAGAAAAGATATGGACAAGAGAGGCGGGAGAAACCGTTTGTGGCTATTAAACAGCTATTGATATCTGACACTGTTCTTTTTAGGTATGACCGTGTGACTGTGGGTTGCAGGGAGGGTTCATGACATCAGTGTTGACTCAGAATAAGCCTATTATTCCTCCTGTCTTGATGAGGTGAGCAAGGCCCCTGTGTCTGCAGTCGGTGGTCTATTATTCCTCCGTCTCGATGCACAAGCAATGCCCCAGTGTCTGCAGTCAGTGGTCTCCTCCCGTTCGATGAGGTGGCTGCCCCTGTGTCTGCAGTCAGTGGTCCCTCCGTCTCGATGAGGTGGCAAGCAATGCCCTGTGTCTGCAGTCAGTGGTCTATTATTCCTCCCCGTCTCGATGAGGTGGCGCAAGCAATAAGTGTCTGCAGTCAGTGGTCTATTATTCCTCCCGTCTCGACAGCTGTCTATTTATTATTCCTCCACGTCTCGATGAGGTGGCACACAATGAACTCAGGAAGGTGGGCGCAAGAACACTAGTAATTGCAAGTAAACCCGAGCTGACCAAATCTGAAAGACAGCTATCTTAGAAGCTTAACTGACCAAAACAGTCAGTGGTAACAAACAAGCAATGCCCCTGTGTCTGCAGTCAGTGGTCTATTATTCCTCCCGTCTGGATGAGGTGGCACAAGCAATGCCCCTGTGTCTGCAGTCAGTGGTCTATTATTCCTCCCTTCTGGATGAGGTGGCTGCCCCTGAGTCAGTGGTCTAGGTGAGGTGGCACAAGCAATGTCCCTGTGTCTGCAGTCCCCTGTGTCTGCAGTCAGTGGTCTATTCCTCCTCTCGATCTGCCCCTGATGAGGTGGGTGGCACAAGCAATGCCCCACTGCCTGTGTCTGCAGTCAGTGTCTGCAGTCTGGTCTGTTATTCCTCCCGTCTGGATGAGGTGGCACAAGCAATGTCCCTGTGTCTGCATCAGAGGTGGTGGCACAAGCAATGCCCCTGTGTTTACAGTCAGTGGTGGCTGCAGCACGGACTGTGGAGGGACTCAGCCTCTGTAGTACTGTACCATGATTTGACTTTGAGCGTACTCATGCCGTCTCAATCTTGTTATTGGAACATAAAATGGCATACATGCTGGCGACATGCCAGCTAGACACTTGTCTTGTAAGATTATTCTGTTAAATATGCCAAATCTAACAATAGAGCGATGTTCTACCTTGAACCCTCCACTCTAGTTTTTTTTTTACCTGAACCCCTCCACATGATTGTGTAACAGAAACCAAGAACGTTGTCTTACTACGACCCGATTTGACGGATCTAGCTTTATTGGATGGGGAACTGACTATGTTTATGGAGATGGGTCGTATAGAAAGAACCCAGATGGCTCAAATGCAACTGGTTATGCATTAGTGACTCTTACTGAGGTGTTGGAAGATGGAGCATTAAGATGGAGCCCTTACCAGAGCTTGGGAATTGAGGAAGGGTAAATGCACATGATATATATTGACAGTGCTTATGCTTTTAACACCATCCATGTATTTGAATTTACTAAAGGCAGTTTATGACCAAAGACAGTAGCAATTTGTAAATGTGAAAGGGCAGATGAGGAAGCTAAGAGAGTGGCCAGAAAACAACACCCACACAGAATCTCACTTGAAAGAGGAAGTTTTGTATTGACACAGAATTACTGAAGGAAAGTCAGCTTAGAGCTCCGATTAAGGAAGTTAATAGATGGGTTAAGATGGGAGCCACTGATAAAGGGAGGAATTTGGCACAAGGGTACCTATCTATTTTACCTAAGTTACGGTTTAAATAGGCTGTTGTAATGTTACCATGGCAGAGCCAGGTATCAAAGGGGGATGGGTAAATTGTGGTCTAGGATAGGACGGGGGCCTAGGGGGCCTAGGATAGGACACTTTGTGGCCTATTGGATAATAAACTAATAAATTAAAAAAATTATAGTTAAGAAAGTAGACATAGAAAGTTGAAGATATAATCAGATATAACAAATGAGAAACTGTTTGTTAACCAAACCTGTATGTCCAAGATTGTATGCTCTACAGGTGAATTAAAGGGGAAGGTGATTCACTCAATCCAGTCCCTGGGGAGAACAGACGACGGAAGCAGCCCCGTTGGGAGGGGCCATACCAGGTTCTCCTGGTGACTGCCTTCGCTGTGAGGATAGACGGGAAGCAGCCCCGTTGGGAGGGGCCATACCAAGTTCTCCTGGTGACTGCCTTCGCTGTGAGGATAGACGGGAAGCAGCCCCGTTGGGGAGGGGCCATACCAAGTTCTCCTGGTGACTGACTTCACTGTGAGAATAGACGGGAAGCAGCCCCATTGGTAGTGGCCATACCAAGTTCTCCTGGTGACTGACTTCTGTGAGAATAGACGGGAAGCAGCCCGTTGGGAGGGGCCATACCAAGTTCTCCTGGTGACTGCCTTCGCTGTGAGAATAGACGGGAAGCAACCCCGTTGGGAGGGGCCATACCAAGTTCTCCTGGTGACTGCCTTCGCTGTGAGAATAGACGGGAAGCAGCCCCGTTGGGAGGGCCATACCAAGTTCTCCTGGTGACAGCCTTCGCTGTGAGAATAGACGGGAAGCAGCCCTGTTGGGAAGGGCCATACCAAGTTCTCCTGGTGACTGCCTTCGCTGTGAGAATAGACGGAAAGCAGCCCCGTTGGGAGGGGCCATACCAAGTTCTCCTGGTGACTGCCTTCGCTGTGATAATAGATGGGAAGCAGCCCCGTTGGGAGTGTCATGTTATGTCTTGTCCCTGTGCTTTCTCTTCTCTTCGTTTCCCCCTGCTGGTCGTATTAGGTTACTATCTCTTTCTCTCTCTATCGTTCCGTTCCTGCTCCCAGCTGTTCCCCATTCTCCTAACGATCGTTTACTCTCTCACACCTGTCTCCTCTTTTGCCCTCTGATTAAGTCTCTATTTCTCTCTCTGTTTCTGCTTCTGTCCTTGTCGGATTCTTGTTTGCTTTGCCCTTGTCCCGTCCTGTCGTAATCTGCCTCTTCATCAGATGCTGCGTGTGAGCAGGTGTCTCTCTGTCCTCTACGGCCCGCGCCTACCCAGAGGGACCTGCAGTCTGTTGCAAGCTCCAGCCCTGCAATTCTCCTCTACTACTAGAAAGGAGGACTAAAAGATAGAGGATTTATGTTTTCCTGACATCTCCTGTAAAGATTGAGGATTTATGTTTTCCCTGTTTGGACATTAAAAGACTCTGTTTCTGTTGAATCGCTGTTGGGTCCTCACTCACCTGCATAACAGAAGAATCCGACCAAGAATGGACCCAGCGACTTCGGATCCTCTCTACTCAGCCGTCGAGATCCAGGGAGCGATGCTAGGCAGACACGAGCAGGAATTGTCTGCTGCTCGACATGCCGTTGAGACCCTGGCCGCCCAAGTCTCCGCCCTCTCGAAACATATTCACAATCTCCGCCTCGATCCACCGGCTACTTCCAGGGCTTCCGAGTCTCCGGAGCCCAGAATTAATAACCCACCGTGTTACTCTGGGGAGCCCACTGAATGCCGCTCGTTCCTCACCCAGTGTGATATTGTGTTCTCTCTCAGCCCAACACGTACTCCAGGGGTACAGCTCGTATCGCCTACGTCATATCTCCTTACTGGACGGGCTCGTGAGTGGGGCACGGCAATCTGGGAGGCAAGGGCTGAGTGTACTAACCAGTATCAGAACTTTAAGGAGGAGATGATACGGGTTTTTGATCGTTCAGTTTTTGGGAAAGAAGCTTCCAGGGCCCTGTCTTCCCTATGTCAAGGTAATCGATCCATAACGGATTACTCTATAGAGTTTCGCACTCTTGCTGCCTCCAGTGACTGGAACGAGCCGGCGTTGCTCGCTCGTTTTCTGGAGTGGTCTCCCACGCGGGAGGTAAGGATGAGATTCTCTCCCGGGAGGTTCCTTCCAGCGTGGATTCTTTGATTGAACTCGCTATTCGCATAGAACGACGGGTAGATCTTCGTCACCGAGCTCGTGGAAGAGAGCTCGCATTATCCGTTTCCCCCCTCTCCGCATCACTACCATCTTCCTCCACTGGCTCAGGTGCTGAGCCCATGCAGCTGGGGGTATTCGCATCTCGACTAAGGAGAGGGAACGGAGAATCACCAACCGCCTGTCTCTATTGCGGTTCCGCTGGTCATTTTGTCATTTCATGTCCAGTAAAAGCCAGGGCTCATCAGTAAGCGGAGGGCTACTGGTGAGCGCTTCTACTCAGGTCTCTCCTTCAAGATCCTGTACTACCTTGTCGGTCCATCTACGCTGGACCAGTTCGGCAGCTTCCTGCAGTGCCTTGATAGACTCTGGGGGTGGAGGGTTGTTTTATGGACGAAGCCTGGGCTTGGGAACATGACATTCCTCTCAGACAGTTAGGGAGCCCACGGCCATGTTCGCCTTGGATGGTAGTCCTCTCCCCAGGATTCAGCGTGGAAACGCTACCTTTAACCCTCACTGTCTCTGGTAATCATAGCGAAACCATTTCTTTTTTGATTTTTTCGTTCACCTTTTACACCTGTTGTTTTGGGCCATCCCTGGCTAGTGTGTCATAATCCTTCTATTAATTGGTCTAGTAATTCTATCCTCTCCTGGAACGTCTCTTGTCATGTGAAATGTTTAATGTCTGCTATCCCTCCTGTTTCTTCTGCCCTCTTCACAGGAGGAGCCTGGTGATTTGACAGGGGTGCCGGAGGAATATCATGATCTGCGCACGGTCTTCAGTCGGTCCAGGGCCACCTCCCTTCCTCCTCACCGGTCGTATGATTGTAGTATAGATCTCCTTCCGGGTACCACTCCCCGGGTAGACTATACTCTCTGTCGGCTCCCGAACGTAAGGCTCTCGAAGATTATTTGTCTGTAGCTCTCGACGCCGGTACCGTAGTCCCTTCCTCCTCTCCCGCCGGAGCGGGGTTTTTTTTGTTAAGAAAGGACGGGACCCTGCGCCCCTGCGTGGATTATCGAGGGCTGAATGACATAACGGTTAAGAATCGTTATCCGCTTCCCTTATGTCTTCAGCCGAGATCCTGCAGGGAGCCAGGTTTTTCACTAAGTTGGACCTTCGTAACGCTTACCATCTCGTGCGCATCAGGGAGGGGACGAGTGGAAAACGGCATTTAACACTCCATTAGGGCACTTTGAATACCGGGTTCTGCCGTTCGGTCTCGCTAACGCTCCAGCTGTCTTTTCAGGCATTAGTGAATGATGTACTGAGAGACATGCTGAACATCTTTGTTTTCGTTTACCTTGACGATATCCTGATTTTTTTCACCGTCACTCCAGATTCATGTTCAGCACGTTCGACGTGTCCTCCAGCGCCTTTAGAGAATTGTCTTTATGTGAAGGCTGAGAAGTGCGCTTTTCATGTCTCCTCCGTCACATTTCTCGGTTCTGTTATTTCCGCTGAAGGCATTCAGATGGATTCCGCTAAGGTCCAAGCTGTCAGTGATTGGCCCGTCCCCTAAGTCACGTGTCGAGCTGCAGCGCTTTCTCGGTTTCAAGAATTTCTATCATCGTTTCATTCGTAATTTCGTCAGGTGGCAGCCCTCTCACAGCCCTTACTTCTGTCAAGACGTGCTTTAAGTGGTCCGTTTCCGCCCAGGGAGCTTTTGATCTCCTCAAGAAGCGTTTTACATCCGCTCCTATCCTTGTTACACCTGACGTCTCTAGACAGTTCATTGTCGAGGTGTGACGCGTCAGAGGTGGGCGTGGGAGCCATTCTGTCCCAGCTCCCATTCTGACGATAAGGTCCATCCTTGCGCGTATTTTTCTCATCGCCTGTCGCCGTCGGAACGTAACTATGATGTGGGAAACCGCAACTGCTCGCCATCCGCTTAGCCCTAGGCGAATGGCGACAGTGGCTGGAGGGGGCGACCGTTCCTTTGTCGTTTGGACTGACCATAAGAACCTTGAGTACATCCGTTCTGCCAAACGACTTAATGCGCGTCAGGCTAGTTGGGCGCTGTTTTTCGCTGGTTCGAGTTCAAGTTATTTCTTATCGTCCAGGCTCAAAGAACACCCAAGCCTGATGCTTTGTCCCGTCTCTTCAGTTCTTCAGTAGCCTCCACCGACCCCGGTGATTCTCCCTGAGGGGGCGTGTTGTCGGGTTGACTGTCTGGGGAAGAGAGGCAGGTAAAGATAAAGCAAGCACTCACTCACACTCCGTCGCCGCGCTTGTCCTAGAACCTTCTTTTCGTTCGTTCACTCGTCTGGCCGTTCTTCAGTGGGCTCACTCTGCCAAGTTGGCCGGCCATCCCGAGCGTTCGGGTACGCTTTTGCTTCTATTCGCCAGCGTTTCTGGTGGCCCACTCAGGAGCGTGACACGCGTCTTTTCGTGGCTGCTTGTTCGGACTGCGCCGCAGACTAAGTCCGCAACTCTCCTCCTGCCGGCCGTCTCCCGGCCGTCTCAGACCGCTTTCATTCTCTCGACCGTGGTCTCACATCGCCTTAGACTTTATTACGGGTCTTCCTTCGTCAGCGGGGAAGACTGTTATTCTAACGGTTGTCGATAGGTTCTCTAAGGCGTTCATTTTATTCCCCTCGCTAAGCTTCCTTCTGCTAAAGAGACGGCACAAATCATCATTGAGAATGTTTTCAGAATTCATGGCCTTTCCGTCAGACGCCGTTTCGACAGGGGTCCGGCACCACGTCTCAATTTTGGGAGGGAGTTTTGCCGCTTGATTGGGGCTTCCGTCAGTCTCTCTTCCGGTTTTCACCTCAGTCTAACGGTCAAGCAGAACGGGCCAATCAGACGATTGTCGCATCTACGAGTCTTTCCTTTCGAAACCCTGCGTCTTGGGCAGAACAGCTCCCTGGGCAGAATACGCTCACAACTCCTCGCTTCCTTCGTCTCACCGGGCTATTCCCTTTTTCAGAGTAGCCTCGGTACCAGCCTCTCCTCTGTTCTCGGCCCCAGCTCGCCGAGTCCAGAGTCCCCTCTCCGCTCAGGCTTTTGTCCAACGTTGTGAGCGCACCTGGAAGAGGGTCAGGTCTGCACTTTGCCGTTATAGGGCGCAGACTGTGAGGCCGCTAATAAGCGTAGGACTAAGAGTCCTAGGTATTGTCGCGGTCAGAGAGTATGGCTCTCCACTCGTAACCTTCCCCTTATGACAGCTTCTCGCAAGTTGACCCCGCGGTTCATTGGTCCGTTCCGTATTTCTCAGGTCGTTAATCCTGTCGCAGTGCGACTTCTTCTTCCGCGACATCTTCGTCGCGTCCACCCGGTCTTCCATGTCTCCTGTGTCAAGCCTTTTCTTCGCGCCCCGTCCGTCTCCCCCCTGTCCTTGTCGAGGGCGCACCTATCTACAGGGTCCGGAAGATTATGGACATGCGTCCTCGGGGCCGTGGTCATCAGTACCTAGTGGATTGGGAGGGTTACGGTCCTGAGGAAAGGAGTTGAGTTCCATCTCGGGACGTGCTGGACCGTTCGCTGATCGATGATTTCCTCCGTTGCCGCCAGGTTTCCTCCTCGAGTGTGCCAGGAGGCGCTCGGTGAGTGGGGGGGTACTGTCATGTTATGTCTTGTCCCTGTGCTTTCTCTTCTCTTCGTTTCCCCCTGCTGGTCGTATTAGGTTACTATCTCTTTCTCTCTCTATCGCTCCGTTCCTGCTCCCAGCTGTTCCCCATTCTCCTAACGACCTCGTTTACTCTCTCACACCTGTCTCCTCTTTTGCCCTCTGATTAAGTCTCTATTTCTCTCTCTGTTTCTGCTTCTGTCCTTGTCGGATTCTTGTTTGCTTTGCCCTTGTCCCGTCCTGTCGTAATCTGCCTCTTCATCAGATGCTGCGTGTGAGCAGGTGTCTCTGTCCTCTACGGCCCGCGCCTACCCAGAGGGACCTGCAGTCTGTTGCCGCTAGCCCTGCAATTCTCCTCTACTACTAGAAGGAGGACTCTCCTGCAAAGATAGAGGATTTATGTTTTCCCTGTATGGACATCTCCTGTAAAGATTGAGGATTTATGTTTTCCCTGTTTGGACATTAAAAGACTCTGTTTCT
>NW_027038245.1:0-27785 GCF_034236695.1 Oncorhynchus nerka | reverse complement strand
CAGACAGGTTAGGCAATGGGACGGTCAGTCAGTTAGACACGTTAGGCAATGGGACGGTCAGTCAGTCAGTTAGACACGTTAGGCAATGGGACGGTCAGTCAGTCAGTTAGACACGTTAGGCAATGGGGCGGTCAGTCAGTTAGACACGTTAGGCAATGGGACGGTCAGTCAGACACGTTAGGCAATGGGACGGTCAGTCAGTTAGACACGTTAGTCAATGGGACGGTCAGTCAGTTAGACACGTTAGGCAATGGGACGGTCAGTCAGTTAGACACGTTAGGCAATGGGACGGTCAGTCAGTCAGTCAGATACGTTAGGCAATGGGACGGTCAGTCAGTCAGTTAGACACGTTAGGCAATGGGACGTTCAGTCAGTCAGTTAGACACGTTAGGTAATGGGACGGTCAGTCAGTCAGTTAGACACGTTAGTCAATGGGACGGTCAGTCAGTCAGTTAGACACAGTTAGGCAATGGGACGGCCAGTCAGTCAGTTAGATACGTTAGTCAATGGGACGGTCAGTCAGTTAGACACGTTAGGCAATGGGACGGTCAGTCAGTTAGACACGTTAGGCAATGGGACGGTCAGTCAGTCAGTTAGATACGTTAGCAATGGGACAGTCAGAGTTGGGCACGTTAGGCAATGGACGGTCAGTCAGTTTGGACACGTTAGGCAATGGGACGGTCAGTCAGTTAGACACGTTAGGCAATGGGACGGTCAGTCAGTTAGACACGTTAGTCAATGGGACGGTCAGTCAGTTTAGACACGTTAGGCAATGGGACCTACCAAATACAGAGTCAGTCAGTTAGACACATTAGGCAATGGGACGGTCAGTCAGTCAGTTAGGCAATGGACGTTCAGTTAGACACGTTGCAATGGGACAGTCAGTCAGTTAGACACGTTGAGGGCAATGGGGACGGTCAGTCAGTCAGTTAGACACGTTAGGCAATGGGACGGCAGTCAGTCAGTTAGACACGTTAGGCAATGGGACGGTCAGTCAGTCACGTTGGGACGGTCAGTCAGAGACACGTTAGGCAATGGGACAGTCGGTCAGTTAGACACGTTAGGCAATGGGACGGTCAGTCAGTCAGTTAGACACGTTAGGCAATGGGGCGGTCAGTCAGTTAGAGACGTTAGGCAATGGGACGGTCAGTCAGTTAGACACGTTAGGCAATGGGACTGTCAGTCAAACAGTCAGACCACGTTAGGCAATGGGACGGTCAGTCAGACAGTTAGACACGTTAGGCAATGGGACGGTCAGTCAGTCAGTCAGACACGTTAGGCAATGGGACGGTCAGTCAGTTAGACACGTTAGGCAATGGGACGGTCAGTCAGTCAGTCAGACACGTTAGGCAATGGGACGGTCAGTCAGTCAGTTAGACACGTTAGGCAATGGGACGTTCAGTCAGTCAGTTAGACACGTTAGGCAATGGGACGGTCAGTCAGTCAGACACGTTAGGCAATGGGACGGTCAGTCAGGTCACGTTAGGCAATGGGGCGGTCAGTCAGTCAGACACGTTAGGCAATGGGACGGTCAGTCAGTCAGTCAGACACGTTAGGCAATGGACGGTCAGTCAGGTCAGTCAGTTAGACACGTTAGGCAATGGGACGGTCAGTCAGTCAGTAGACACGTTAGGCAATGGGACTGTCAGTCAGTTAGACACGTTAGGCAATGGGGCGGTCAGGCAATGGTTGGTCAGTCAGTTCAGGTCACGTTAGGCAATGGGACGGTCAGTCAGTCAGTCAGACACGTTAGGCAATGGGACGGTCAGTCAGTCCGAGACACGTTAGGCAATGGGACGGTCAGTCAGTCAGTCAGACACGTTAGGCAATGGGGCGGGTCAGTCAGTCAGACACGTTAGGCAATGGGACGGTCAGTCAGTCAGGATCGACACGTTAGGCAATGGGATCGGCGGTCAGTCAGTTAGGCAATGGGACGTTAGGCAATGGTACGGTCAGTCAGTTAGACACGTTAGGCAATGGGACGGTCAGTCAGTCAGTTAGACACGTTAGGCAATGGGACGGTCAGTCAGTTAGACACGTTAGGCAATGGGACGGTCAGTCAGTCAGTTAGACACGTTAGGCAATGGGACACCCGGTCAGTCAATCAGTCAGACACGTTAGGCAATGGGGCGGTCAGTCAGACACGCAGGGCAATCAGTCAGTCAGACACGTTAGGCAATGGGACGGTCAGTCAGTCAGACACGTTAGGCAATGGGACGGTCAGTCAGTCAGTTAGACACGTTAGGCAATGGGACGGTCAGTCAGTTAGACACGTTAGGCAATGGGACGGTCAGTCAGTCAGTCAGACACGTTAGGCAATGGGACGGTCAGTCAGTCAGTCACGCAGACACGTTAGGCAATGGGACGGTCAGTCAGTCAGTTAGACACGTTAGGCAATGGGACGGTCAGTCAGTCAGTTAGACACGTTAGGCAATGGGACGGTCAGTCAGTCAGTTAGACACGTTAGGCAATGGGACGGTCAGTCAGTTAGACACGTTAGGCAATGGGACGGTCAGTCAGTCAGTTAGACACGTTAGGCAATGGGACGGTCAGTCAGTTAGACACGTTAGGCAATGGGACGGTCAGTCAGTTAGACACGTTAGGCAATGGGACGGTCAGTCAGTCAGTCAGTCAGACAATGGACGTTAGGCAATGGGACGGTCAGTCAGTCAGTTAGACACGTTAGGCAATGGGACGGTCAGTCAGTCAGTCAGACACGTTAGTCAATGGGACGGTCAGTCAGTCAGTCAGACACGTTAGTCAATGGGACGGTCAGTCAGTCAGTCAGACACGTTAGGCAATGGGACGGTCAGTCAGTCAGTCGTTAGAATGGGACACGTTAGACACGTTAGGGCAATGGGACGGTCAGTCAGTCAGTCAGACACGTTAGGCAATGGGACGGTCAGTCGGTCAGTCAGACACGTTAGGCAATGGAACGGTCAGTCAGTCAGACACGTTAGGCAATGGGACGGTCAGTCAGTCAGACACGTTAGGCAATGGGACGGTCAGTCGGTCAGTCAGACACGTTAGGCAATGGAACGGTCAGTCAGTCAGTTAGACACGTTAGGCAATGGGACGGTCAGTCAGTCAGACACGT
Organism: Oncorhynchus nerka; assembly: GCF_034236695.1. Classification (NCBI taxonomy): domain Eukaryota; kingdom Metazoa; phylum Chordata; class Actinopteri; order Salmoniformes; family Salmonidae; genus Oncorhynchus; species Oncorhynchus nerka. The sequence continues at coordinate 24,688 of NW_027038245.1, read as the reverse complement.
TAGGCAATGGGACGGTCAGTCAGTCAGTTAGACACGTTAGGCAATGGGACGGTCAGTCAGTTAGACACGTTAGGCAATGGGACGGTCAGTCAGTTAGACACGTTAGGCAATGGGACGGTCAGTCAGTCAGTTAGACACGTTAGGCAATGGGACGGTCAGTCAGTTAGACACGTTAGGCAATGGGACGGTCAGTCAGTCAGTCAGACACGTTAGGCAATGGGACGGTCAGTCAGTCAGTTAGACACGTTAGGCAATGGGACGGTCAGTCAGTCAGTCAGACACGTTAGGCAATGGGACGGTCAGTCAGTTAGACACGTTAGGCAATGGGACGGTCAGTCAGTCAGTTACACGTTAGGCAATGGGACGGTCAGTCAGTCAGACACGTTAGGCAATGGGACGGTCAGTCAGTTAGACACGTTAGGCAATGGGACGGTCAGTCAGTCAGTCAGACACGTTAGGCAATGGGACAGTCAGTCAGTTAGACACGTTAGGCAATGGGACGGTCAGTCAGTCAGTTAGACACGTTAGGCAATGGGACGGTCAGTCAGTCAGTTAGACACGTTAGGCAATGGGACGTTCAGTCAGTCAGTTAGACACGTTAGGCAATGGGACGGTCAGTCAGACACGTTAGGCAATGGGACGGTCAGTCGGTCAGTCAGACACGTTAGGCAATGGGACGGTCAGTCAGTCAGTCAGACACGTTAGGCAATGGGACGGTCAGTCAGTTAGACACGTTAGGCAATGGGACGGTCAGTCAGTTAGACACGTTAGGCAATGGGACTGTCAGTCAGTTAGACACGTTAGGCAATGGGACGGTCAGTCAGTTAGACACGTTAGGCAATGGGACGGTCAGTCAGTCAGTCAGACACGTTAGGCAACGTTAGGCAATGGGGCGGTCGCAGTCAGTGGGACGGTCAGTCAGTCAGACACGTTAGGCAATGGGACGGTCAGTCAGTCAGTCAGACACGTTAGGCAATGGGACGGTCAGTCAGTCAGTCAGACACGTTAGGCAATGGGACGGTCAGTCAGTCAGTCAGACACGTTAGGCAATGGGACGGTCAGTCAGTTAGACACGTTAGGCAATGGGACGGTCAGTCAGTTAGACACGTTAGGCAATGGGACGGTCAGTCAGTCAGTTAGACACGTTAGGCAATGGGACGGTCAGTCAGTTAGACACGTTAGGCAATGGGACGGTCAGTCAGTCAGTTAGACACGTTAGGCAATGGGACGGTCAGTCAGTCAGTTAGACACGTTAGGCAATGGGACGGTCAGTCAGTCAGTTAGACACGTTAGGCAATGGGACGGTCAGTCAGTTAGACACGTTAGGCAATGGGACGGTCAGTCAGTTAGACACGTTAGGCAATGGGACGGTCAGTCAGTCAGTTAGACACGTTAGGCAATGGGACGGTCAGTCAGTTAGACACGTTAGGCAATGGGACGGTCAGTCGGTCAGTCAGACACGTTAGGCAATGGGACGGTCAGTCAGTCAGTCAGACACGTTAGGCAATGGGACGGTCAGTCAGTCAGTTAGACACGTTAGGCAATGGGACGGTCAGTCAGTCAGTTAGACACGTTAGGCAATGGGACGGTCAGTCAGTTAGACACGTTAGGCAATGGGACGGTCAGTCAGTTAGACACGTTAGGCAATGGGACGGTCAGTCAGTCAGACACGTTAGGCAATGGGACGGTCAGTCAGTTAGACACGTTAGGCAATGGGACGGTCAGTCAGTTAGACACGTTAGGCAATGGGACGGTCAGTCAGTCAGTCAGACACGTTAGGCAATGGGACGGTCAGTCAGTCAGACACGTTAGGCAATGGGACGGTCAGTCAGTCAGTTAGACACGTTAGGCAATGGGACGGTCAGTCAGTCAGTTAGACACGTTAGGCAATGGGACGGTCAGTCAGTCAGTCAGACACGTTAGGCAATGGGACGGTCAGTCAGTCAGTTAGACACGTTAGTCAATGGGACGGTCAGTCAGTCAGTCAGACACGTTAGGCAATGGGACGGTCAGTCAGTCAGTCAGACACGTTAGGCAATGGGACGGTCAGTCGGTCAGTCAGACACGTTAGGCAATGGAACGGTCAGTCAGTCAGACACGTTAGGCAATGGGACGGTCAGTCAGTCAGACACGTTAGGCAATGGAACGGTCAGTCAGTCAGTTAGACACGTTAGGCAATGGGACGGTCAGTCAGTCAGTCAGACACGTTAGGCAATGGGACGGTCAGTCAGTCAGTTAGACACGTTAGGCAATGGGACGGTCAGTCAGTCAGTTAGACACGTTAGTCAATGGGACGGTCAGTCAGTTAGACACATTAGGCAATGGGACGGTCAGTCAGTCAGTTAGACACGTTAGGCAATGGGACGGTCAGACACGTTAGTGGGACGGTCAGAGTCACGTTAGGCAATGGGACGGTCAGTCAGTTAGACACGTTAGGCAATGGGACGGTCAGTCAGTCACGCAGTTGGAACGGACAGACACGTTAGGCAATGGGACGGTCAGTCAGTCAGTCAGACACGTTAGGCAATGGGACGGTCAGTCAGTTAGACACGTTAGGCAATGGGACGGTCAGTCAGTCAGTCAGACACGTTAGGCAATGGGACGGTCAGTCAGTCAGTCAGACACGTTAGGCAATGGGACGGTCAGTCAGTTAGACACGTTAGGCAATGGGACGGTCAGTCAGTCAGTCAGACACGTTAGGCAATGGGACGGTCAGTCAGTCAGTCAGACACGTTAGGCAATGGGACGGTCAGTCAGTCAGTCAGACACGTTAGGCAATGGGACGGTCAGTCAGTCAGTCAGACACGTTAGGCAATGGGACGGTCAGTCAGTCAGTTAGACACGTTAGGCAATGGGACGGTCAGTCAGTTAGACACGTTAGGCAATGGGACGGTCAGTCAGTCAGACACGTTAGGCAATGGGACGGTCAGTCAGTTAGACACGTTAGGCAATGGGACGGTCAGTCAGTTAGACACGTTAGGCAATGGGACGGTCAGTCAGTCAGTCAGACACGTTAGGCAATGGGACGGTCAGTCAGTCAGACACGTTAGGCAATGGGACGGTCAGTCAGTCAGTCAGACACGTTAGGCAATGGGACGGTCAGTCAGTCAGTTAGACACGTTAGGCAATGGGACGGTCAGTCAGTCAGTCAGACACGTTAGGCAATGGGACGGTCAGTCAGTCAGACACGTTAGGCAATGGGACGGTCAGTCAGTCAGTCAGACACGTTAGGCAATGGGACGGTCAGTCAGTCAGTTAGACACGTTAGGCAATGGGACGGTCAGTCAGTCAGACACGTTAGGCAATGGGACGGTCAGTCAGTCAGACACGTTAGGCAATGGGACGGTCAGTCAGTCACGTTAGTCAGTCAGTCAGACACGTTAGGCAATGGACGGTCAGTCAGTCAGTTAGGCACACGTTAGGCAATGGGACGGTCAGTCAGTCAGTTAGACACGTTAGGCAATGGGACGGTCAGTCAGTCAGTTAGACACGTTAGGCAATGGGACGGTCAGTCAGTTAGACACGTTAGGCAATGGGACGGTCAGTCAGTCAGACACGTTAGGCAATGGGACGGTCAGTCAGTCAGTTAGACACGTTAGGCAATGGGACGGTCAGTCAGTCAGTTAGACACGTTAGGCAATGGGACGGTCAGTCAGTTAGACACGTTAGGCAATGGGACGGTCAGTCAGTCAGTTAGACACGTTAGGCAATGGGACGGTCAGTCAGTCAGTCAGACACGTTAGGCAATGGGACGGTCAGTCAGTTAGACACGTTAGGCAATGGGACGGTCAGTCAGTCAGTTAGACACGTTAGGCAATGGGAGGGCAATGGGACGGTCAGTCAGTCAGTCAGACACGTTAGGCAATGGGACGGTCAGTCAGTCAGTCAGACACGTTAGGCAATGGGACGGTCAGTCAGTCAGTCAGACACGTTAGGCAATGGGACGGTCAGTCAGTCAGTCAGACACGTTAGGCAATGGGACGGTCAGTCAGTCAGTCAGACACGTTAGGCAATGGGACGGTCAGTCAGTCAGACACGTTAGGCAATGGGACGGTCAGTCAGTCAGTGAGACGTTAGGCAATGGGACGGTCAGTCAGTTAGACACGTTAGGCAATGGGACGGTCAGTCAGTCAGTTAGACACGTTAGGCAATGGGACGGTCAGTCAGTCAGTTGGGAGACACGTTAGGCAATGGGACGGTCAGTCAGTCAGTGGGACAGAGTTAGACACGTTAGGCAATGGGACGGTCAGTCAGTTAGACACGTTAGGCAATGGGACGGTCAGTCAGTCAGTTAGACACGTTAGGCAATGGGACGGTCAGTCAGTTAGACACGTTAGGCAATGGGACGGTCAGTCAGTCAGTCAGACACGTTAGGCAATGGGACGGTCAGTCAGTCAGTCAGACACGTTAGGCAATGGGACGGTCAGTCAGTCAGTTAGACACGTTAGGCAATGGGACGGTCAGTCAGTCAGTTAGACACGTTAGGCAATGGGACGGTCAGTCAGTCAGTTAGACACGTTAGGCAATGGGACGGTCAGTCAGTTAGACACGTTAGGCAATGGGACGGTCAGTCAGTTAGACACGTTAGGCAATGGGACGGTCAGTCAGTCAGTCAGACACGTTAGGCAATGGGACGGTCAGTCACGTCAATGGGACGGGGCAGACACGTTAGGCAATGGGACGGTCAGTCAGTCAGTTAGACACGTTAGGCAATGGGACGGTCAGTCAGTCAGTCAGACACGTTAGACATGGGACGGTCAGTCAGTCAGTTAGACACGTTAGGCAATGGGACGGTCAGTCAGTCAGTTAGGCACGCAGGCAATGGACGGCCAGTCGTCAGTCAGACACATTAGGCAATGGGACGGTCAGTCAGTCAGTCAGACACGTTAGGCAATGGGACGGTCAGTCAGTTAGACACGTTAGGCAATGGGACAGTCAGTTAGGCAATGGGACGGTCAGTCAGTCAGTCAGACACGTTAGGCAATGGGACGGTCAGTCAGTCAGACACGTTAGGCAATGGGACGGTCAGTCAGTTAGACACGTTAGGCAATGGGACGGTCAGTCAGTCAGTTAGACACGTTAGGCAATGGGACGGTCAGTCAGTCAGTCAGACACGTTAGGCAATGGGACGGTCAGTCAGTTAGACACGTTAGGCAATGGGACGGTCAGTCAGTCAGTCAGACACGTTAGGCAATGGGACGGTCAGTCAGTCAGTCAGACACGTTAGGCAATGGGACGGTCAGTCAGTTAGACACGTTAGGCAATGGGACGGTCAGTCAGTTAGACACGTTAGGCAATGGGACGGTCAGTCAGTCAGTTGGAGACACGTTAGGTTAGGCAATGGGACGGTCAGTCAGTTAGACACGTTAGGCAATGGGACGGTCAGTCAGTCAGTTAGACACGTTAGGCAATGGGACGGTCAGTCAGTCAGTTAGACACGTTAGGCAATGGGACGGTCAGTCAGTCAGTCAGACACGTTAGGCAATGGGACGGTCAGTCAGTTAGACACGTTAGGCAATGGGACACGTTAGGCAATGGGACGGTCAGTCAGTTAGACACGTTAGGCAATGGGACGGTCAGTCAGTCAGTAGACACGCAGGCAATGGACGGTCAGTCAGTCAGTCAGACACGTTAGGCAATGGGACGGTCAGTCCGTCAGTCAGACACGTTAGGCAATGGGACGGTCAGTCGGTCAGTCAGACACGTTAGGCAATGGGACGGTCAGTCAGTCAGTTAGACACATTAGGCAATGGACGTCAGTCAGTTAGACACGTTAGGCAATGGGACGGTCAGTCAGTCAGTCAGACACGTTAGGCAATGGGACGGTCAGTCAGTTAGACACGTTAGGCAATGGGACGGTCAGTCAGTCAGTTAGACACGTTAGGCAATGGGACGGTCAGTCAGTCAGTTAGACACGTTAGGCAATGGGACGGTCAGTCAGTCAGTCAGACAGTCAGTCAGGCAATGGGACGGTCAGTCAGTTAGACACGTTAGGCAATGGGACGGTCAGGTCAGTCAGTCAGTTAGACACGGTCAGTCAGTCAGTCAATGGCAATGGGACGGTCAGTCAGTCAGTTAGACACGTTAGGCAATGGGACGGTCAGTCAGTCAGTTAGACACGTTAGGCAATGGGACGGTCAGTCAGTTACGTTAGGCAATGGGACGTTAGGCAATGGACGGTCAGTCAGTTAGACACGTTAGGCAATGGGACGGTCAGTCAGTTAGACACGTTAGGCAATGGGACGGTCAGTCAGTCAGTTAGACACGTTAGGCAATGGGAGTCAGTCAGTCAGTCGGTCAGTCAGTCAGACACGTTAGGCAATGGGACGGTCAGTCAGTCAGTTAGACACGTTAGGCAATGGGACGGTCAGTCAGTCAGTTAGACACGTTAGGCAATGGGACGGTCAGTCAGTCAGTTAGACACGTTAGGCAATGGGACGGTCAGTCAGTCAGTTAGACACGTTAGGCAATGGGACGGTCAGTCAGTCAGTCAGTTAGATGGACGTTAGTCAATGGCAATGGGACGGTCAGTCAGTCAGACACGTTAGGCAATGGGACGGTCAGTCAGTTAGACACGTTAGGCAATGGGACGGTCAGTCAGTCAGTCAGACACGTTAGGCAATGGGACGGTCAGTCAGTTAGACACGTTAGGCAATGGGACGGTCAGTCAGTCAGTTAGACACGTTAGGCAATGGGACGGTCAGTCAGTTAGACACGTTAGTCAATGGGACGGTCAGTCAGTCAGTTAGACACGTTAGGCAATGGGACGGTCAGTCAGTCAGTTAGACACGTTAGGCAATGGGACGGTCAGTCAGTCAGTTAGACACGTTAGGCAATGGGACGGTCAGTCAGTTAGACACGTTAGGCAATGGGACGGTCAGTCAGTCAGTCAGACACGTTAGGCAATGGGACGGCCAGGTCAGTCAGTCAGACACGTTAGGCAATGGGACGAGACACGTTAGGCAATGGGATCGGTCAGTCAGTCAGTTAGACACGTTAGGCAATGGGACGGTCAGTCAGTCAGTCAGACACGTTAGGCAATGGGACGGTCAGACACGTTAGTGGGACGGGCAGTCAGACAATCAGACACGTTAGGCAATGGGACGGTCAGTCAGTCAGACACGTTAGGCAATGGGACGGTCAGTCAGTCAGTCAGACACGTTAGGCAATGGGACGGTCAGTCAGTCAGTCAGACACGTTAGGCAATGGGACAGTCAGTCAGTTAGACACGTTAGGCAATGGGACGGTCAGTTAGACACGTCAATGGGACGGTCAGTCAGTCAGTTAGACACGTTAGGCAATGGGACGGTCAGTCAGTTAGACACGTTAGGCAATGGGACGGTCAGTCAGTCAGTTAGACACGGGAGTTGGAGGCAATGGTTAGGCAATGGGACGGTCAGTCAGTCAGTCAGACACGTTAGGCAATGGGACGGTCAGTCAGTTAGACACGTTAGGCAATGGGACGGTCAGTCAGTCAGACACGTTAGGCAATGGGACGGTCAGTCAATGGACGGTCAGTCAGTCAGTCAGACACGTTAGGCAATGGACGGTCAGTCAGTCAGTCAGACACGTTAGGCAATGGGACGGTCAGTCAGTCAGTTAGACACGTTAGGCAATGGGACGGTCAGTCAGTCAGTAGACACGTTAGGCAATGGGACGGTCAGTCAGTTAGACACGTTAGGCAATGGGACGGTCAGTCAGTCAGTAGACACGTTAGGCAATGGACGGTCAGTCAGTCAGTCAGACACGTTAGGCAATGGGACGGTCAGTCAGTCAGACACGTTAGGCAATGGACGGTCAGTCAGTCAGTCAGACACGTTAGGCAATGGGACGGTCAGTCAGTCAGTTAGACACGTTAGGCAATGGGACGGTCAGTCAGTCAGTCAGACACGTTAGGCAATGGGACGGTCAGTCAGTCAGACACGTTAGGCAATGGGACGGTCAGTCAGTCAGACACGTTAGGCAATGGGAGACACGTTAGGCAATGGGACGGTCAGTCAGTCAGTTAGACACGTTAGGCAATGGGACGGTCAGTCAGTCAGTTAGACACGTTAGGCAATGGACACGTCAGTCAGTTAGACACGTTAGGCAATGGGACGGTCGTCAGTCAGGTCAGTCAGAGTTAGACACGTTAGGCAATGGGACGGTCAGTCAGTCAGTTAGACACGTTAGGCAATGGGACGGTCAGTCAGTCAGTTAGACACGTTAGGCAATGGGACGGTCAGTCAGTTAGACACGTTAGGCAATGGGACGGTCAGTCCGTCAGTCAGACACGTTAGGCAATGGGACGGGTCAGTCAGGTCAGTCAGACACGTTAGGCAATGGGATCGGTCAGTCAGTCAGTTAGACACGTTAGGCAATGGGACGGTCAGTCAGTCAGTTAGACACGTTAGGCAATGGACGGTCAGTCAGTTAGACACGTTAGGCAATGGGACGGTCAGTCAGTTAGACACGTTAGGCAATGGGACGGTCAGTCAGTCAGAGACACGTTAGGCAATGGGACGGCTCAGTCAGTCAGTTAGACACGTTAGGCAATGGACGGTCAGTCAGTCAGTTAGACACGTTAGGCAATGGGACGGTCAGTCAGTCAATGGGACGGTCAGTCAGACACGTGGGACGGTCAGTCAGGCAATGGGACGGTCAGTCAGTCAGTCAGACACGTTAGGCAATGGGACAGGTCAATGGACGGTCAGTCAGTCAGACACGTTAGGCAATGGGACGGTCAGTCAGTCAGTCAGACACGTTAGGCAATGGACGACAGTCAGTCAGTTAGACACGTTAGGCAATGGGACGGTCAGTCAGTCAGTCAGACACGTTAGGCAATGGGACGGTCAGTCAGTCAGTTAGACACGTTAGGCAATGGGACGGTCAGTCAGTCAGTCAGACACGTTAGTCAATGGGACGGTCAGTCAGTCAGTCAGACACGTTAGGCAATGGGACGGTCAGTCAGTCAGACACGTTAGGCAATGGGACGGTCAGTCAGTCAGACACGTTAGGCAATGGGACGGTCAGTCGGTCAGTCAGACACGTTAGGCAATGGAACGGTCAGTCAGTCAGTTAGACACGTTAGGCAATGGGACGGTCAGTCAGTCAGTCAGACACGTTAGGCAATGGGACGGTCAGTCAGTCAGTTAGACACGTTAGGCAATGGGACGGTCAGTCAGTTAGACACGTTAGTCAATGGGACGGTCAGTCAGTTAGACACGTTAGGCAATGGGACGGTCAGTCAGTCAGTCAGACAGTCGTTAGACACGTTAGGCAATGGGACGGTCAGTCAGTCAGTCAGACACGTTACGAGTCACAGTTAGACACGCAAATGGGACGGTCAGTCAGTCAGTCAGACACGTTAGGCAATGGGACGGTCAGTCAGTTAGACACGTTAGGCAATGGGACGGTCAGTCAGTCAGTTAGACACGTTAGGCAATGGGACGGTCAGTCAGTCAGTCAGACACGTTAGGCAATGGGACGGTCAGTCCGTCAGTCAGACACGTTAGGCAATGGGACGGTCAGTCGGTCAGTCAGACACGTTAGGCAATGGGACAGTTAGACACATTAGGCAATGGACGGTCAGTCAGTCAGACACGTTAGGCAATGGGACGGTCAGTCAGTCAGTAGACACGTTAGGCAATGGGACGGTCAGTCAGTCAGTTAGACACGTTAGGCAATGGGACGGTCAGTCAGTTAGACACGCAGGCAATGGGACGGTCAGTCACGTTAGACACGCAAATGGGACGGTCAGTCAGTTAGACACGTTAGGCAATGGGACGGTCAGTCGGTCAGTCAGACACGTTAGGCAATGGGACAGTCAGTAGACACGTTAGGCAATGGGACGGTCAGTCAGTCAGTTAGACACGTTAGGCAATGGGACGGTCAGTCAGTCAGTCAGACACGTTAGGCAATGGGACGGTCAGTCAGTCAGTTAGACACGTTAGGCAATGGGACGGTCAGTCAGTTAGACACGTTAGGCAATGGGACGGTCAGTCAGTCAGTCAGACACGTTAGGCAATGGACGGTCAGTCAGTCAGAGACACGTTAGGCAATGGGACGGTCAGTCAGTCAGTCAGACACGTTAGGCAATGGGACGGTCAGTCAGTCAGTTAGACACGTTAGGCAGAGTCAGTCAGTTAGACACGTTAGGGCAATGGGACGGTCAGTCAGTCAGTCAGACACGTTAGGTCAATGGACACGGGCAATGGGATCTGTCAGTCAGTCAGACACGCAATGGGACGGTCAGTCAGTCAGTCAGACACGTTAGGCAATGGGACGGTCAGTCAGTCAGTCAGACACGTTAGGCAATGGGACGGTCAGTCAGTTAGACACGTTAGGCAATGGGACGGTCAGTCAGTTAGACACGTTAGGCAATGGGACGGTCAGTCAGTCAGTCAGACACGTTAGGCAATGGGACGGTCAGTCAGTCAGACACGTTAGGCAATGGGACGGTCAGTCAGTCAGTCAGACACGTTAGGCAATGGGACGGTCAGTCAGTCAGTTAGACACGTTAGGCAATGGGACGGTCAGTCAGTCAGTCAGACACGTTAGGCAATGGGACGGTCAGTCAGTTAGACACGTTAGGCAATGGACGGCAGTCAGTCAGTCAGACACGTTAGGCAATGGATATCCGTCAGTCAGTCAGTCAGACACGTTAGGCAATGGGACGGTCAGTCAGTCAGTCAGACACGTTAGGCAATGGGACGGTCAGTCAGTCAGTCAGACACGTTAGGCAATGGGACGGTCAGTCAGTCAGTCAGACAGACACGTTAGGTTAATGGGACGGTCAGTCAGTCAGTCAGACACGTTAGGCAATGGGACGGTCAGTCAGTCAGTTAGACACGTTAGGCAATGGGACGGTCAGTCAGTTAGACACGTGGACTAGTCAGTCAGTTAGACACGTTAGGCAATGGACGGTCAGTCAATCAGTTAGACACGTTAGGGCAATGGGACGGTCAGTCAGTCAGTTAGACACGTTAGGCAATGGGACAGTCAGTCAGACACGTTAGGCAATGGGACGGTCAGTCAGTCAGTTAGACACGTTAGGCAATGGGACGGTCAGTCAGTCAGTCAGGGCACGTTAGGCAATGGGACGGTCAGTCAGTTAGACACGTTAGGGCAATGGGACGGTCAGTCAGTCAGTTAGACACGTTAGGCAATGGACGGTCAGTCAGTTAGACACGTTAGGCAATGGGACGGTCAGTCAGTCAGTTAGACACGTTAGGCAATGGGACGGTCAGTCAGTCAGTTAGACACGTTAGGCAATGGGACGGCCAGTCAGTCAGTTAGACACGTTAGGCAATGGGACGGTCAGTCAGTCAGACACGTTAGGCAATGGGACGGTCAGTCAGTCAGTTAGACACGTTAGGCAATGGGACGGTCAGTCAGTCAGTTAGACACGTTAGGGCAATGGGACGGTCAGTCAGTTAGACACGTTAGGCAAATGGGACGGTCAGTCAGAGACACGTTAGGGCAATGGGACGGTCAGTCAGTCACGTTAGACACGTCAGTCAGGCAATGGAATGGACGGTCAGTCAGTCAGACACGTTAGGCAATGGGACGGTCAGTCAGTTAGACACGTTAGGCAATGGGACGGTCAGTCAGACACGTTAGGCAATGGGACGGTCAGTCAGTCAGTTAGACACGTTAGGCAATGGGACGGTCAGTCAGTCAGTCAGACACGTTAGGCAATGGGACGGTCAGTCAGTTAGACACGTTAGGCAATGGGACGGTCAGTCAGTTAGACACGTTAGGCAATGGGACGGTCAGTCAGTCAGTCAGACACGTTAGGCAATGGGACGGTCAGTCAGTCAGTTAGACACGTTAGGCAATGGGACGGTCAGTCAGTCAGTTAGGCAGGGACACAGACACGTTAGGCAATGGGACGGTCAGTCAGTCAGTTAGACACGTTAGGCAATGGGACGGTCAGTCAGTCAAATGTTAGACACGTTAGGCAATGGGACGGTCAGTCAGTCAGTCAGACACGTTAGGCAATGGGACGGTCAGTCAGTCAGTCAGACACGTTAATGGGACGGTCAGTCAATCAGGACAATGGGACGGTCAGTCAGTCAGTCAGACACGTTAGGCAATGGGACGGTCAGTCAGTCAGACACGTTAGGCAATGGGACGGTCAGTCAGTCAGACACGTTAGGCAATGGGACGGTCAGTCAGTCAGTCAGACACGTTAGGCAATGGGACGGTCAGTCAGTCAGTTAGACACGTTAGGCAATGGGACGGTCAGTCAGTCAGTCAGACACGTTAGGCAATGGGACGGTCAGTCAGTCAGTTAGACACGTTAGGCAATGGGACGGTCAGTCAGTCAGTCAGACACGTTAGTCAATGGGACGGTCAGTCAGTCAGTTAGACACGTTAGGCAATGGGACGGTCAGTCAGTCAGTCAGACACGTTAGGCAATGGGACGGTCAGTCAGTTAGACACGTTAGGCAATGGGACGGTCAGTCAGTTAGACACGTTAGGCAATGGGACGGTCAGTCAGTCAGTTAGACACGTTAGGCAATGGGACGGTCAGTCAGTCAGTTAGACACGTTAGGCAATGGGACGGTCAGTCAGACACGTTAGGCAATGGGACGGTCAGTCAGTCAGTTAGACACGTTAGGCAATGGGACGGTCAGTCAGTCAGTCAGACACGTTAGGCAATGGGACGGTCAGTCAGTCAGTCAGACACGTTAGGCAATGGGACGGTCAGTCAGTCAGACACGTTAGGCAATGGGACGGTCAGTCAGTCAGACACGTTAGGCAATGGGACGGTCAGTCAGTCAGTCAGACACGTTAGGCAATGGGACGGTCAGTCAGTTAGACACGTTAGGCAATGGGACGGTCAGTCAGTCAGTTAGACACGTTAGGCAATGGGACGGTCAGTCAGTCAGTCAGAGACACGTTAGGGCAATGGGACGGTCAGTCAGTCAGTCAGACACGTCAGTCAGTCAGACACGTTAGCAATGGGACGGTCAGTCAGTCAGTCAGACACGTTAGGCAATGGGACGGTCAGTCAGTCAGACACGTTAGACACGTTAGGCAATGGGACGGTCAGTCAGTTCAGTCAGTTAGACACGTTAGGCAATGGGACGGTCAGTCAGTTAGACACGTTAGGCAATGGGACGGTCAGTCAGTCAGTCAGACACGTTAGGCAATGGGACGGTCAGTCAGTCAGTTAGACACGTTAGGCAATGGGACGGTCAGTCAGTCAGTCAGACACGTTAGGCAATGGGACGGTCAGTCAGTCAGTTAGACACGTTAGGCAATGGGACGGTCAGTCAGTCAGACACGTTAGTCAATGGCAATGGGACGGTCAGTCAGTCAGACACGTTAGGCAATGGGACGGTCAGTCAGTCAGTCAGACACGTTAGGCAATGGGACGGTCAGTCAGTCAGTTAGACACGTTAGGCAATGGGACGTCAGTCAGTCAGTTAGACACGTTAGGCAATGGGACGGTCAGTCAGTCAGACACGTTAGGCAATGGGACGGCAGTCAGTTAGACACGTTAGGCAATGGGACGGTCAGTCAGTCACGTTAGGCAATGGGACGGTCAGTCAGTTAGGGACACGTTAGGCAATGGGACGGTCAGTCAGTCAGTCAGACACGTTAGGCAATGGGACGGTCAGTCAGTCAGACACGTTAGGGCAATGGGACGGTCAGTCAGTCAGTCAGACGTTAGGCAATGGGACGGTCAGTCAGTCAGTCAGACACGTTAGGCAATGGACGGTCAGTCAGTTAGACACGTCAATGGGACACAGTTAGGGCAGGCAATGGGACGGTCAGTCAGTCAGTCAGACACGTTAGGCAATGGGACGGTCAGTCAGTTAGACACGTTAGGCAATGGGACGGTCAGTCAGTCAGTTAGACACGTTAGGCAATGGGACGGTCAGTCAGTCAGTTAGACACGTTAGGCAATGGGACGGTCAGTCAGTCAGTCAGACACGTTAGTCAATGGGACGGTCAGTCAGTCAGTCAGACACGTTAGTCAATGGGACGGTCAGTCAGTCAGTCAGACACGTTAGGCAATGGGACGGTCAGTCGGTCAGTCAGACACGTTAGGCAATGGAACGGTCAGTCAGTCAGACACGTTAGGCAATGGGACGGTCAGTCAGTCAGACACGTTAGGGCAATGGGGTCGTCAGTCACGTCAATGGTCAGTCAGACACGTTAGGCAATGGAACGGTCAGTCAGTCAGTTAGACACGTTAGGCAATGGACGGTCAGTCAGTCAGTCAGACACGTTAGGCAATGGGACGGTCAGTCAGTCAGTTAGACACGTTAGAATGGACACGTTAGGCAATGGGACGGTCAGTCAGTTAGACACGTTAGTCAATGGGACGGTCAGTCAGTTAGACACATTAGGCAATGGGACGGTCAGTCAGTCAGTTAGACACGTTAGGCAATGGGACGGTCAGTCAGTTAGACACGTTAGGCAATGGGACGGTCAGTCAGTCAGTCAGACACGTTAGGCAATGGGACGGTCAGTCAGTCAGTCAGTTAGACACGTTAGGCAATGGACGGTCAGTCAGTCAGTTAGCAATGGGACAGTCAGTTAGGCAAATGGGACGGTCAGTCAGTCAGACACGTTAGGGCAATGGGACGGTCAGTCAGTCACGTGGGACGGTCCGTCAGACACACGTTAGGCAATGGGACGGTCAGTCAGTCAGTCAGACACGTTAGGCAATGGGACGGTCAGTCAGTCAGACACGTTAGGCAATGGGACGGTCAGTCAGTCAGTCAGACACGTTAGGCAATGGGACGGTCAGTCAGTCAGTTAGACACGTTAGGCAATGGGACGGTCAGTCAGTCAGTTAGACACGTTAGGCAATGGGACGGTCAGTCAGTTAGACACGTTAGGCAATGGGACGGTCAGTCAGTCAGTCAGACACGTTAGGCAATGGGACGGTCAGTCAGTCAGTTAGACACGTTAGGCAATGGGACGGTCAGTCAGTGGGACAGTCAGTAGACACGTTAGGCAATGGGACGGTCAGTCAGTCAGTTAGACACGTTAGGCAATGGGACGGTCAGTCAGTCAGTTAGACACGTTAGGGCAATGGACGGTCAGTCAGTCAGTCAGACACGTTAGGCAATGGACGGTCAGTCAGTTAGACACGTTAGGCAATGGGACGGTCAGTCAGTTAGACACGTTAGGCAATGGGACGGTCAGTCAGTCAGACACGTTAGGGCAATGGGACGGTCAGTCAGTTAGACACGTTAGGCAATGGGACGGTCAGTCAGTTACACGTTAGGCAATGGGACGGTCAGTCAGTTAGACACGTTAGTTGGGAGACACGTTAGGCAATGGGACGGTCAGTCAGTTAGACACATTAGGCAATGGACGGTCAGTCAGTCAGTAGACACGTTAGGGCAATGGGACGGTCAGTCAGTCAGTTAGACACGTTAGGCAATGGGACGGTCAGTCAGTCAGTCAGACACGTTAGGCAATGGGACGGTCAGTCAGTCAGTTAGACACGTTAGGCAATGGGACGGTCAGTCAGTCAGTCAGACACGTTAGGCAATGGGACGGTCAGTCAGTTAGACACGTTAGGCAATGGGACGGTCAGTCAGTCAGTTAGACACGTTAGGCAATGGGACGGTCAGTCAGTCAGTACGTTAGGCAATGGGACGGTCAGTCAGTCAGTCAGACACGTTAGGCAATGGGACGGTCAGTCAGTTAGACACGTTAGGCAATGGGACGGTCAGTCAGTTGACACGTTAGGCAATGGGACGGTCAGTCAGTTAGACACGTTAGGCAATGGGACGGTCAGTCAGTCAGTTAGACACGTTAGGCAATGGACGGTCAGTTAGACACGTTAGGCAATGGGACGGTCAGTCAGTCAGACACGTTAGGCAATGGGACGGTCGGTCAGTCAGTTAGACACGTTAGGCAATGGGACAGTTAGACACGTTAGGCAATGTCAGTCAGTTAGACACGTTAGGGCAATGGACGGTCAGTCAGTCAGACACGTTAGGCAATGGGACAGTCAGTCAGTTAGACACGTTAGGCAATGGGACGGTCGTCAGTCAGTCAGACACGTTAGGCAATGGG
The DNA here is from genome assembly GCF_034236695.1 of Oncorhynchus nerka. Classification (NCBI taxonomy): domain Eukaryota; kingdom Metazoa; phylum Chordata; class Actinopteri; order Salmoniformes; family Salmonidae; genus Oncorhynchus; species Oncorhynchus nerka. The sequence continues at coordinate 8,656 of NW_027038245.1, read as the reverse complement.
ACAGTCAGTCAGACACGTTAGGCAATGGGACGGTCAGTCAGTCAGTTAGACACGTTAGGCAATGGGACGGTCAGTCAGTCAGTCAGACACGTTAGGCAATGGACGGTCAGTCAGTCAGTCAGACACGTTAGGCAATGGGACGGTCAGTCAGTCAGAGACACGTTAGGCAATGGGACGGTCAGTCAGTCAGTCAGACACGTTAGGCAATGGGACAGGTCAGTCAGTCAGTTAGACACGTTAGGCAATGGGACGGTCAGTCAGTTAGACACGTTAGGCAATGGGACAGTCAGTCAGTTAGACACGTTAGGCAATGGGACGGTCAGTCAGTCAGTTAGACACGTTAGGCAATGGGACGGTCAGTCAGTTAGACACGTTAGGCAATGGGACGGTCAGTCAGTCAGTCAGACACGTTAGGCAATGGGACGGTCAGTCAGTTAGACACGTTAGGCAATGGGACGGTCAGTCAGTCAGTTAGACACGTTAGGCAATGGGACGGTCAGTCAGTTAGACACGTTAGGCAATGGGACGGTCAGTCGGTCAGTCAGACACGTTAGGCAATGGGACGGTCAGTCAGTCAGTCAGACACGTTAGGCAATGGGACGGTCAGTCAGTCAGTCAGACACGTTAGGCAATGGGACGGTCAGTCAGTCAGTTAGACACGTTAGGCAATGGGACGGTCAGTCAGTTAGACACGTTAGGCAATGGGACGGTCAGTCAGTTAGACACGTTAGGCAATGGGACGGTCAGTCAGTCAGACACGTTAGGCAATGGGACGGTCAGTCAGTTAGACACGTTAGGCAATGGGACGGTCAGTCAGTTAGACACGTTAGGCAATGGGACGGTCAGTCAGTCACGTTAAATGGACACAGTTGTTAGGCAATGGGACGGTCAGTCAGTCAGTCAGACACGTTAGGCAGTCAGTCAGTCAGACACGAGTCAATGGGACGGTCAGTCAGTCAGTCAGACACGTTAGGCAATGGGACGGTCAGTCAGTCAGTCAGACACGTTAGGCAATGGGACGGTCAGTCAGTCAGTCAGACACGTTAGGCAATGGGACGGTCAGTCAGTCAGACACGCAGGCAATGGGACGTCAGTCAGTCACGTTAGGCAATGGGACGGTCAGTCAGTCAGACACGTTAGGCAATGGGACGGTCAGTCAGTCAGTCAGACACGCAGGCAATGGGACGGTCAGTCAGTCAGTTAGACACGTTAGGCAATGGACGGTCAGTCAGTCAGACACGTTAGGCAATGGGACGGTCAGTCAGTTTAGACACGTTAGGCAATGGGACGGTCAGTCAGTTAGACACGTTAGGCAATGGGACGGTCAGTCAGTCAGTTAGACACGTTAGGCAATGGACGGCAATGGACACGCAGGCAATGTCGGTCAGTCAGTTAGACACGTTAGGCAATGGGACGGTCAGTCAGTCAGTCAGACACGTTAGGCAATGGGACGGTCAGTCAGTCAGTTAGACACGTTAGGCAATGGGACGGTCAGTCAGTCAGTCAGACACGTTAGGCAATGGGACGGTCAGTCAGGCAATGGGACGGTCAGTCAGTCAGACACGTTAGGCAATGGGACGGTCAGTCAGTTAGACACGTTAGGCAATGGGACGGTCAGTCAGTCAGTCAGACACGTTAGGCAATGGGACGGTCAGTCCGTCAGTCAGACACGTTAGGCAATGGGACGGTCAGTCGGTCAGTCAGACACGTTAGTCAATGGGACGGTCAGTCAATCAGTCAGACACGTTAGGCAATGGGACGGTCAGTCAGTCAGTCAGACACGTTAGGCAATGGGACGGTCAGTCAGTCAGACACGTTAGGCAATGGGACGGTCAGTCAGTCAGTCAGACACGTTAGGCAATGGGACGGTCAGTCAGTTAGACACGTTAGGCAATGGGACGGTCAGTCAGTCAGTTAGACACGCAGGCAATGGGATCTGGTCAGTCAGTCAGTTAGACACGTTAGGCAATGGGACGGTCAGTCAGTCAGTCAGACACGTTAGTCAATGGGACGGTCAGTCAGTCAGTCAGACACGTTAGTCAATGGGACGGTCAGTCAGTCAGTCAGACACGTTAGGCAATGGGACGGTCAGTCGGTCAGTCAGACACGTTAGGCAATGGAACGGTCAGTCAGTCAGACACGTTAGGCAATGGACGGTCAGTCAGTCAGACACGCAGGGCAATGGGACGGCCAGTCGGTCAGTCAGACACGTTAGGCAATGGAACGGTCAGTCAGTCAGTTAGACACGTTAGGCAATGGGACGGGGTCAGTCAGTCAGTCAGACACGTTAGGCAATGGGACGGTCAGTCAGTCAGTTAGGACACGTTAGGCAATGGACGGTCAGTCAGTTAGACACGTTAGTCAATGGGACGGTCAGTCAGTCAGTTAGACACGTTAGGCAATGGGACGGTCAGTCAGTTAGACACGTTAGCAATGGGACACGTTAGACACGCAGGCAATGGGATCGGTCAGTCAGTTAGACACGTTAGGCAATGGGACGGTCAGGTCAGTTAGACACGTTAGGCAATGGGAATGGGATCAGTCAGTCAGTTAGACACGTTAGGCAATGGGACGGTCAGTCAGTCAGACACGTTAGGCAATGGACGGTCAGTCAGTCAGTTAGACACGTTAGGCAATGGGACGGTCAGTCAGTCAGTTAGACACGTTAGGCAATGGGACGGTCAGTCAGTCAGTCAGACACGTTAGGCAATGGGACGGTCAGTCGGTCAGTCAGACACGTTAGGCAATGGGACGGTCAGTCAGTCAGTTAGACACATTAGGCAATGGGACGGTCAGTCAGTCAGTTAGACACGTTAGGCAATGGGATGGTCAGTCAGTTAGACACGTTAGGCAATGGGACGGTCAGTCAGTTAGACACGTTAGGCAATGGGACGGTCAGTCAGTCAGTCAGACACGTTAGGCAATGGGACGGTCAGTCAGTCAGTTAGACACGTTAGGCAATGGGACGGTCAGTCAGTCAGTTAGACACGTTAGGCAATGGGACGTCAGTCAGTTTAGACACGTTAGGCAATGGGACGGTCAGTCAGTTAGACACGTTAGGCAATGGGACGGTCAGTCAGTCAGACACGCAGGGCAATGGGACGGTCAGTCAGTTAGACACGTTAGGCAATGGGACGGTCAGTCAGTTCAGTTAGACACGTTAGGCAATGGGACGGTCAGTCAGTCAGTTAGACACGTTAAAGGCAATGGGACGGTCAGTCAGTCACGTTGGATGGTCAGTCAGTCAGTCAGACACGTTAGCAATGGGACGGTCAGTCAGTCAGTCAGACACGCAGGCAATGGACGGTCAGTCAGACACGTTAGGCAATGGATCAGTCAGTCAGTCAGACACGTTAGGCAATGGGACGGTCAGTCAGTCAGTCAGACACGTTAGGCAATGGGACGGTCAGTCAGTCAGACACGTTAGGCAATGGACGGTCAGTCAGTTAGACACGTTTAGGCAATGGGACGGGTCAGTCAGTCAGACACGTTAGGCAATGGGATCTGTCAGTCAGTCAGTTAGACACGCAGCAATGGGACGGTCAGTCAGTTAGACACGTTAGGCAATGGACGGTCAGTCAGTCAGTTAGACACGTTAGGCAATGGGACGGTCAGTCAGTCAGTCACGTTAGGCAATGGGACGGTCAGTCAGTTAGACACATTAGGCAATGGACGGTCAGTCAGTCAGTTAGACACGTTAGGCAATGGGACGGTCAGTCAGTCAGTCAGACACGTTAGGCAATGGACGGTCAGTCAGTCAGTCAGACACGTTAGGGCAATGGACGGTCAGTCAGTCAGTTAGACACGTTAGGCAATGGGACGGTCAGTCAGTTAGACACGTTAGGGGCAATGGGACGGTCAGTCAGTTAGACACGCAGGCAATGGGACGGTCAGTCAGTCAGTCAGACACGTTAGGCAATGGGACGGTCAGTCAGTTAGACACGTTAGGCAATGGACGGTCAGTCAGTCAGACACGTTAGGCAATGGGACGGTCAGTCAGTCAGACACGTTAGGCAATGGGACGGTCAGTCAATCAGTCAGACACGTTAGGCAATGGGACGGTCAGTCAGTCAGTCAGACACGCAGGCAATGGGACGGTCAGTCAGTCACGTTAGGGCAATGGGACGGTCAGTCAGTCAGTCAGACACGTTAGGCAATGGACGGTCAGTCAGTTAGACACGTAGGCAATGGGACGGTCAGTCAGTTAGACACGTTAGGCAAATGGGACGGTCAGTCAGTCAGTTAGACACGTTAGGCAATGGGACGGTCAGTCAGTCAGTCAGACACGTTAGGCAATGGACACGCAAATAAGGGACGGCCTCAGTCAGTCAGTCAGACACGTTAGGAAATGGGACGGTCAGTCAGTCAGTCAGACACGTTAGGGGCAATGGGACGGTCAGTCAGTTAGACACGTTAGGCAATGGGACGGTCAGTCAGTCAGTCAGACACGTTAGGCAATGGACGGTCAGTCAGTCAGTCAGACACGTTAGGCAATGGGACGGTCAGTCAGTCAGTCAGACACGTTAGGCAATGGGACGGGTCAGTCAGTCAGTCAGACACGTTTAGGCAATGGGACGGTCAGTCAGTCAGACACGTTAGGCAATGGGACGGTCAGTCAGTCAGACACGTTAGGCAATGGGACGGTCAGTCAGTCAGTCAGACACGTTAGGGCAATGGGACGGCAAGTCAGTTAGACACGTTAGGGCAATGGGACGGGGTCAGTCAGTCAGTCAGACACGCAGGCAATGGGACGGTCAGTCAGTCAGTTAGACACGTTAGGCAATGGGACGGTCAGTCAGTCAGACACGTTAGGCAATGGGACAGTCAGTCAGTCAGTGGACGGTCAGTCAGTCACAGACACGTTAGGCAATGGGACGGTCAGTCAGTCAGTCAGACACGTTAGGCAATGGGACACGTTAGGGGCAATGGGACGGTCAGTCAGTCAGTCAGACACGTTAGGCAATGGGACGGTCAGTCAGTCAGTCAGACACGTTAGGCAATGGGACGGTCAGTCAGTCAGACACGTTAGGCAATGGACGGTCAGTCAGTCAGACACGTTAGGCAATGGGACGGTCAGTCAGTCAGTCAGACACGTTAGGCAATGGGGATCGTCAGTCAGTCAGTTAGACACGTTAGGCAATGGACGGTCAGTCAGTCAGTTAGACACGTTAGGCAATGGGACGGTCAGTCAGTCAGTTAGACACGTTAGTCAATGGGACGGGGTCAGTTAGACAGTTAGACACATTCAGTCAGACACATTAGGCAATGGACGGTCAGTCAGTCAGTTAGACACAGGGTAATGGGATCTGTCAGTCAGTTAGGACGACGGTCAGTCAGTCAGTCAGACACGTTAGGCAATGGACGGTCAGTCAGTCAGTTAGACACGTTAGGCAATGGGACGGTCAGTCAGTCAGTCAGACACGTTAGGCAATGGGACGGTCAGTCAGATTAGTTAGACACGTCAGTCAATGGGACGGTCAGTCAGTCAGTTAGACACGTTAGGGCAATGGGACGGCTCAGTCAGTCAGTCAGACACATTAGGGCAATGGGACGGTCAGTCCGTCAGTCAGACACGTTAGGCAATGGGACGGTCAGTCAGTCAGTTAGACACGTTAGGCAATGGGACGGTCAGTCAGTCAGTTAGACACGTTAGGCAATGGACGGTCAGTCAGTCAGTTAGACACGTTAGGCAATGGGATGGTCAGTCAGTTAGACACGTTAGGCAATGGACAGTCAGTTAGACACGTTAGGCAATGGGACGGTCAGTCAGTCAGTTAGACACGTTAGGCAATGGGACGGTCAGTCAGTCAGTTAGACACGTTAGGCAATGGACGGTCAGTCAGTCAGCTAGACACGTTAGGCAATGGACGGTCAGTCAGTCAGTTAGACACGTTAGGCAATGGGACGGTCAGTCAGTCAATAGGGCGGTAGACACATTAGGCAATGGACGGTCAGTCAGTCAGACACGTTAGGCAATGGGACGGTCAGTCCGTCAGTCAGACACGTTAGGCAATGGGACGGTCAGTCGGTCAGTCAGACACATTAGGCAATGGGACGGTCAGTCAGTCAGTTAGACACACATTAGGCAATGGGACGGTCAGTCAGTCAGTTAGACACGTTAGGCAATGGGACAGTCAGTCAGTTAGACACGTTAGGCAATGGGACAGTCAGTTAGACACGTTAGGCAATGGGACGGTCAGTCAGTCAGTCAGACACGTTAGGGCAATGGGACGGTCAGTCAGTCAGTTAGACACGTTAGGCAATGGGACGGTCAGTCAGTCAGTTAGACACGTCAGACAATGGGAGGCAGTCAGTCAGTTAGACACAAGGGGGCAATGGGACAGTCAGTCAGTAGACACGTTAGGCAATGGGACGGTCAGTCAGTCAGTTAGACACGTTAGGCAATGGGACGGTCAGTCAGTCAGTCAGACACGTTAGGCAATGGGACGGTCAGTCAGTCAGACACGTTAGGCAATGGGACGGTCAGTCAGTCAGTCAGACACGTTAGGCAATGGGACGGTCAGTCAGTCAGTCAGACACGTCAGTCGGTCAGTCAGACACGTTAGGCAATGGGACGGTCAGTCAATCAGTCAGACACGTTAGGCAATGGGACGGTCAGTCAGTCAGTCAGACACGTGGGACGGTCAGTCAGTCAATGGGACGGTCAGTCAGTCAGTCAGACACGTTAGGCAATGGGACGGTCAGTCAGTCAGACACGTTAGGCAATGGGACGGTCAGTCAGTCAGTAGACACGTTAGGCAATGGGACGTCAGTCAGTTAGACACGTTAGGCAATGGGACGGTCAGTCAGTCAGTCAGACACGTTAGGCAATGGGACGGTCAGTCAGTTAGACACGTTAGGGCAATGGGACGGTCAGTCAGTCAGTCAGACACGTTAGACACGGTCAGTCAGTCAGTTAGACACGTTAGGCAATGGGACGGTCAGTCAGTCAGTCAGACACGTTAGGCAATGGGACGGTCAGTCAGTCAGGCAATGGGAGACACGTTAGACACGTTAGCAATGGGACGGTCAGTCAGTCAGTCAGACACGTTAGGCAATGGACGGTCAGTCGGTCAGTCAGACACGTTAGGCAATGGGACGGTCAGTCAGTTAGACACGTTAGGCAATGGGACGGTCAGTCAGTCAGTTAGACACGTTAGGCAATGGGATCGGTCAGTCAGTTAGACACGTTAGGCAATGGGACGGTCAGTCAGTTAGACACGTTAGGCAATGGGACGGTCAGTCAGTTAGACACGTTAGGCAATCAGTCAGACACGTTAGGCAATGGGACGGTCAGTCAGTCAGTAGACACGTTAGGCAATGGGACGGTCAGTCAGACACGCAGTCAGTCAGACACGTTAGGCAATGGGACGGTCAGTCAGTCAGTTAGTCAGTCAGTCAGACACGTTAGGCAATGGGACGGTCAGTCAGTCAGTTAGACACGTTAGGGGACGGTCAAGTCAGTTAGACACGTTAGGCAATGGGACAGTCAGTTAGACACATTAGGCAATGGGACGGTCAGTCAGTCAGTCAATGGGACAGTCAGTTAGACACGCAGTCAATGGATTTCAGTCAGTTCAGACACGTTAGGCAATGGACGGTCAGTCAGTCAGTTAGACACGTTAGGCAATGGGACGGTCAGTCAGTCAGTCAGACACGTTAGGCAATGGGACGGTCAGTCAGTCAGTCAGACACGTTAGGCAATGGGACGGTCAGTCAGTTAGACACGTTAGGGCAATGGGACGACGTCAGTCAGTCAGACACGTTAGGCAATGGGACGGTCAGTCAGTTAGACACGTTAGGCAATGGGACGGGTCAGTCAGTCAGTCAGACACGTTAGGCAATGGGACGGACACGTTAGGCAATGTCAGTCAGTCAGTTAGACACGTTAGGGCAATGGGACGGTCAGTCAGTTAGACACGTTAGGCAATGGGACGGTCAGTCAGTCAGTCAGACACGTTAGGGCAATGGGACGGGTCAGTCAGTCAGTTAGACACGTTAGGCAATGGGACGGTCAGTCAGTCAGTCAGACACGTTAGGCAATGGACGGTCAGTCAGTCAGTCAGACACGCAGGGCAATGGGACGGCCAGTCAGTTAGACACGTTAGGACACGCAAATGGGACGGTCAGTCAGTTAGACACGTTAGGGGCAATGGGACGGTCAGTCAGTTAGACACGTTAGGCAATGGGACGGTCAGTCAGTCAGTCAGACACGTGGGACAGTCAGTAGACACGTTAGGCAATGGGACGGTCAGTCAGTCAGACACGTTAGGAAATGGGACGGTCAGTCAGTCAGTTAGACACGGGAATGGACGGTCAGTCAGTCAGGGACACGTCAATCAGTCAGTCAGACACGTTAGGCAATGGGACGGTCAGTCAGTCAGTTAGACACGTTAGGGCAATGGGACGGTCAGTCAGTCAGTTAGACACGTTAGGGCAATGGACGGTCAGTCAGTTAGACACATTAGGCAATGGGATCGTCAGTCAGTCAGTTAGACACGTAGGCAATGGGACGGTCAGTCAGTCAGTCAGACACGTAAGGCAATGGGACGGTCAGTCAATCAGTCAGACACGTTAGTCAATGGACGGTCAGTCAGTCAGTCAGACACGTTAGGCAATGGGATGGTCAGTCAGTCAGTTAGACACGTTAGGGCAA
>NW_027038244.1:13818-23818 GCF_034236695.1 Oncorhynchus nerka | reverse complement strand
TCTAGGGCAACAGTGTCTAGATGGAATTTGTATTTGTGGTCCTGGTGACTGGACCTTTTTTGAACACCATTATTTTGGTCTTACTGAGATTTACTGTCAGGGCCCAGGTCTGACAGAATCTGTGCATAAGATCTAGGTGCTGCTGTAGGCCCTCCTTGGTTGGTGACAGAAGCACCAGATCATCAGCAAACAGCAGACATTTGACTTCGGATTCTAGCAGGGGAGGCCGGGTGCTGCAGACTTTTCTAGTGCCCGTGCCAATTCGTTGATATATATGTTGAAGAGGGTGGGGCTTAAGCTGCATCCCTGTCTAACCCTACGACCCTGTGTGAAGAAATGTGTGTGTTTTTTGCCAATTTTAACCGCACACTTGTTGTTTGTGTACATGGATTTTATAATGTCGTATGTTTTACCCCCAACACCACTTTCCATCAGTTTGTATAGCAGACCCTCATGCCAGATTGAGTCAAGGCTTTTTGAAATCAACAAAGCATGAGAAGACTTTGCCTTTGTTTTGGTTTGTTTGGTTGTCAATTAGGTGTGCAGGGTGAATACATGGCCTGTTGTGCGGTAATTTGGTAAAAGCCAATTTGACATTTGCTCAGTACATTGTTTTCATTTGAGGAAATGTCGAGTCTGCTGTTAATGATAATGCAGAGGATTTTTCCCAAGGTTACTGTTGACACATATTCCACGGTAGTTATTGGGGTCAAATTTGTCTCCACTTTGTGGATTGGGGTGATCAGTCCTTGGTTCCAAATATTGGGGAAGATGCCAGAGCTAAGGATATGATGTTAAAGAGTTTTAGTATAGCCAATTGGAATTTGTTGTCTGTATATTTGATCATTTCATTGAGGATACCATCAACACCACAGGCCTTTTTGGGTTGGAGGGTTTTTATTTTGTCCTGTAACTCGTTCAAGGTAATTGGAGAATCCAGTGGGTTCTGGTAATCTTTAATAGTTGATTCAAGATCTGTATTTGATCATGTATATGTTTTTGCTCTTTATTCTTTGTTATCAAAAATATTGGAGAAGTGGTTTACCCATACATCTCCATTTTGGATAGATAATTCTTCGTGTTGTTGTTTGTTTAGTGTTTTCTAATTTTCCAGAAGTGGTTAGAGTCTATGGATTCTTCAATTGCATTGAGCTGATTTCTGACCTGCTGTTCCTTCTTTTTTCCGTAGTGTATATTTCTGTATTGTTTTAGTGATTCACCATAGTGAAGGCGTAGACTCAGGTTTTCTCCGGGTCTCTATGTTTTTGGTTGGACAGGTTTCTCAATTTCTTTCTTTAGACTTTTGCATTCTTCATCAAAACCATTTTTGTCATTATTGTTAATTTTCTTCGGTTTTCTATTTGAGATTTTTAGATTTGATAGGGAAGCTGAGAGGACAAATATACTATTAAGATTTTCTACTGCCAAGTTTACACCTTCACTATTACAGTGGAACGTTTTACCCAGGAAATTGTCTAAAAGGGATTGAATTTGTTGTTTTGCCTAATTGTTTTTTGGTAGGTTTCAAACTGCATTCCTTCCATCTATAGCATTTCTTAATGTTACTCAGTTCCTTTGGCTTTGATGCCTCATGATTGTATTGCTCTGTTTCCAAGTAGACTGTGATTTTGCTGTGGTCTGATAGGGTGTCAGTGGGCTGACTGTGAACGCTCTGAGAGATTCTGGGTTGAGGTCAGTGATAAAGTAGTCGACAGTACCACTGCCAAGAGATGAGCTATAGGTGTACTCTACCATAGGAGTCCCCTCGAAGCCTACCATTGACTGTGTGTACATACCCAGCGTGCGACAGAGCTGCAGGAGTTGTGACCCGTTTTTGTTGGTTATGTTGTCATAGTTTTGCCTAGGGGGCATATGTGGGAGGAATGCTGTCACCTGGAGGCAGGTGTTTGTCCCCCTGTGTGCTGAGGGTGTCAGGTTCTTGTCCGGTTCTGGCATTTAGCTCACACAGACTAGTACATGTCCCTGGGCCTGGAAATGATTTCCCCCTCCAGGATGGAGAATCTGTCTTCATCTCTTAGGGGACCAGGGGTATGACATGTTTAAAGCTGATTACTTTCAGTGAGATCAAAGTGTGTCTCTCCTTTGATCTCTCTCTCTCTCTCTCTCTCTCTCTCTCTCTGTCCTAACCTCTCTTGTCTAACTCCCTCTACCTCTCTCTCTCTCTTGTCCTAACCCCCTCTACCCCTCTCTCTCTCCTAACCCCCTCTCTCTCTCTCTCTCTCTCGTCCTAACCCCCTCTACCTCTCTCTCTCCTCTCTTGTCCTAACCCCTTCTACGTCTCTCTCTCCCTCCCTCCTCCCTCCTCTTTGCTAACAACGTCAGGTCACTCTTCATGGTCGCTGCGTTTGAGTTATTTCTTCAAAAATTGGAGTTGTAGTCTCTCTCTCACTCCTCTTATGCAGAATGTTGCTCAAAGCTGCTACACACATCTAGTTGTCAGTCGTGTCGCCCAGCCCACCTCTCATCTCTGTCACAGCTGCTGATGAGAAAAGTGCCCTAACCTCTATTCTCATAAAGAGGTCTGCAGGAATAACGCCAGTCCCCATCAATCCAGACGCCGTCAGCCTGACAGAGCCGTAATAACACAATTCACTGTGACTTTCAAATGCAAGAGAAGGAAACAGTTCTGCAGTCAGATCACATTACCATTACACTATTTCAAATGGCACCCTATTCCCTACGTAGTGCACTACTTTAGACCAGGTTGGCACCTATTCCCTAGTTGTGCACTACTTTAGACCAGAGTTGGCACCCTATTCCCGTCGTAGTGCACTACTTTAGACCAGAGTTGGCACCTATTCCCTATATAGTGCACTACTTTAGACCAGAGTTGGCACCCCCTATTCCCTGTATAGTGCACTACTTTAGACCAGAGTTGGCACCCTATTCCTATGTAGTGCACTACTTTAGACCAGGGCCCATCAGTTACAGAGTGACATTTGGGACGCGGGCTAAACGTGCCATGTTGCCTTCGTCTCTCTATTAGAAAACGTGCCAGCAGAATAATCACATTGTCCCACCTTTCTGTGCCCAGAATGTGGAAAGCAGGAAGGCACCGCCGTACCTAGCCGTGCCAGGACAACATGGCTCCGTCCAAAATACACATTTACACACTCATTTGTCTGTTGGTTTTTCTCGAGATAAATATTATGTTACAGAATGATTGTTGCTGTGTCTCATATCAGCTGGGGAAGTGGTATGTGTCCTAGACAGGTCTGATATCAGCTGGGTGAAGTGTTATGTGTCCTAGACAGGTCTGATATCAGCTGGGTGTTATGTGTCCTAGACAGGTCTGATATCAGCTGGGTGTTATGTGTCCTAGACAGGTCTGATATCAGCTGGGTGAAGTGTTATGTGTCCTAGACAGGTCTGATATCAGCTTGGGAAGTGTTATGTGTCCTAGACAGGTCTGATATCAGCTGGGGAAGTGTTATGTGTCCTAGACAGGTCTGATACTCTCTGGGGAAGCGTTATGTGGTGAGAACACTGATGTTGATTGGGGGTGTTGCCAGCCTCAGACAGGTCAAACATCTGCTGGGTGTTATGTGTCCAGTTTAGGTCTGATATCAGCTGGGTGTTATGCTCCTAGACAGGTCTGATATCAGCTGGGTGTTAGGTGTGTGCACTCAGACACCCTTCTCATCTCTGTTATGTGCCAAACAGGTCTAATATCCAGACAGTGTTATGTCTGCTGATGGCCAATCAGCTGGGTAAGTGTTATAGACACCCATCTCATCTGCTGATGGCCAGACAGGTCTAATATCAGCACCTTTCATCTGCTGATGGCCAAACACACTAATATAGACACCCTTATCATCTGGGTGTTATGTGCCAAAGACACTGATATCAGCTTCTGATCTGCTGAGGGTGATGTGCCAAACACACTAATATCAGACAGGGTTCTGTCTGCTAGATGGTCTGATATCAGCTAATATAGAACCCTTTCATCTGCTGATGACCAAACACACTAATATAGACACCCTTCTATCAGCTGGGGAAGGGAACACACTAATCACTGCCACTTCTCATCTGCTGATGGTGAAAACACTGATGTTGATACACCCTTTCGTCCTCATAAGGCCAAACATCTAATGGGGTCACCCTTGTCAGTTTAGTGAACAGCTCTCTGGCCTCCTAATATAGACACCCATCTCATCTGCTGATGGCCAAACACACTAATAAAGACACCCTTCTCATCTGCTGATGGCCAAAGACACTAATATAGACACCCTTCTCATCTGCTGATGGCCAAACACACTAATATAGACACCCTTCTCGTCTGCTGATGGCCAAACACACTAATATAGACACCCTTCTCATCTGCTGATGGCCAAACACACTAATATAGACACCCTTCTCATCTGCTGATGGCCAAACACACTAATATAGACACCCTTCTCATCTGCTGATGGCCAAACACACTAATATAGACACCCTTCTCATCTGCTGATGGCCAAACACACTAATATAGACACCCATCTCATCTGCTGATGGCCAAACACACTAATATAGACACCCATCTCATCTGCTGATGGCCAAACACACTAATAAAGACACCCTTCTCATCTGCTGATGGCCAAACACACTAATATAGACACCCTTCTCATCTGCTGATGGCCAAACACACTAATATAGACACCCTTCTCATCTGCTGATGGCCAAACACACTAATATAGACACCCTTCTCATCTGCTGATGGCCAAACACACTAATATAGACACCCTTCTCATCTGCTGATGGCCAAACACACTAATATAGACACCCTTCTCATCTGCTGATGGCCAAACACCCAACATGGCGGAAACACTAATAAACACCGTCCAACGGACAAATCTGGGTTGCCCGAATGCATGGTTCCAACTGTAAAGTTTGGTGGATAGGAGAACGCTACCTGCCCGAATGCATGGTTCCAACTGTAAAGTTTGGTGGATAGGAGAAACGCTACCTGCCCGAATGCATGGTTCCAACTGTAACGTTTGGTGGAGGATGACTAATGTTCTGGGGCTGTTTTTAATTGTTTGGGCCCTTTAGTTCCAGTGAAAGAAAATCTTAACGCTACAGCATACAATGACATTCTAGATGATTCTGTGCTTCCACCTTTGTGGCAACAGTCTGAGAAATGGCCCCGTCCTGTTTCAGCATGATAATGCCCCCGTGCACAAAGCCAGTCCCATACAGAAATGGTTTGTCAAGATCGGTGTGGAAGAACTTGACTGGCCTGCATCGTGCCCTGACCTCAACCCCATCAAACAACTTTGGGATGAATTGGAACGCCGACTGCGAGCCTAATCGCCCAACCACACTAATGCTCTATTGGCTGAATGAAATTCCCAGCAGCAATGTCCCAACATCGAGTGGAAAGCCTTCCCAGAAGAGGCTGTTATAACAGCAAGGGGAGGACCAACTCCATATTAATGAAAATGATTTTGAAGTGAGATGTTTGAGCAGGTGTTGGTCTTGTCGTATACCTGGTGGAAACATAAACTAGGCGAAGAAGACCAGGGTGGTATGATGTGCTGCACCTGCCCAGTGACCTACCAACGGTTTGTGACAGACCATAATACTGTAAGTATCGTAAACACTACTTGATGAGATTTGATTACTGTTACAGCGCCATGGGAACCACACCATATGGCTTCTACGTTGGCAGGAGAACACGGAGCCAGTCCTGGCATTGTATACGATGAGCTTTCATTTAATGTCTCTTAGCTGGGAGTGGAAACATGAAGGATGTGACATGAAGGATATCTTTTGCTAGTTAGAGTAAAACTATAGTCACTGGCCAGAATTCAATCATGGAAAATAAGATATTTCTTTATAATTGGGGATATCTCGGCCTGTGTGATATCCCAGCTGTCCGTCCATCCGTCCGTCCTAGGATCGTAAAATTGCATAACTTTCCGAAAATTCCCATGTTTTCCAAAACAATTCTGTTTGGAAGATTCCTGGAAACACAAGAAGATAAGCAGGAAACTGTTCAGCAGTTTTCTGAAAACCTGGGAATTTGAGGAAAGTTGCAATTGCAGTCCTAATTCATCCGTCTGTCTGTCCATCTGTCTGTCCATCAGTCCCTCCATCAGTCTGTCCATCAGTCCCTGCATCAGTCTGTAAATCAGTCCCTCCATCTGTCTGTCCATCCAGTCTGTCCATCAGTCTGTCCATCAGTCTGTCCATCAGTCCCTCCATCAGTCTGTCCATCAGTCCCTCCATCTGTCTGTCCATCAGTTCCTCCATCAGTCTGTCCATCAGTCTGTCCATCTGATCTGTCCATCAGTCTGTCCATCTGTCCCTCCATCTGTCTGTCCATCAGTCTGTCCATCAGTCTGTCCATCAGTCACACTCCATCTGTCTGTCCATCAGTCTGTCCATCAGTCCCTCCATCAGTCTGTCCATCAGTCCCTCCATCAGTCTGTCCATCCAGTCCCCTCCATCAGTCCCCTCCCATCTGTCCTCCCATCAGTCTGTCCATCAGTCCCTCCATCTGTCTGTCCATCAGTCTGTCCATCAGTCCCTCCATCTGTGTCTGTCCATCAGTCTGTCCAGCCCAGTCTGTCCATCAGTCCCTCCATCTGTTTGTGCATCAGTCCCTCCATCATCTACTGTCATCAGTCCCTCCATCAGTCTGTCCCGTCAGTCCTTCCATCAGTCACCTTCATCAGTCCCCATCTGTCTGTCTGTCCATCAGTCGTCCATCAGTCTCATCTGTCTGTCCATCAGTCCCTCCATCTGTCTGTCCATCAGTCTGTCCATCAGTCCCTCCATCTGTCTGTCCATCAGTCTGTCCATCAG
This sequence comes from Oncorhynchus nerka, assembly GCF_034236695.1. Taxonomy (NCBI): domain Eukaryota; kingdom Metazoa; phylum Chordata; class Actinopteri; order Salmoniformes; family Salmonidae; genus Oncorhynchus; species Oncorhynchus nerka. The sequence continues at coordinate 17,008 of NW_027038244.1, read as the reverse complement.
TCCCTCCATCTGTCTGTCCATCAGTCTGTCCATCAGTCTGTCCATCAGTCCCTCCATCAGTCTGTCCATCAGTCTGTCCATCAGTCCCTCCATCTGTCTGTCCATCAGTCTGTCCATCAGTCCCTCCATCAGTCTGTCCATCAGTCTGTCCATCTGTCTGTCCATCAGTCCCTCCATCTGTCTGTCCATCAGTCCCTCCATCTGTCTGTCCATCAGTCTGTCCAACAGTCCCTCCATCTGTCTGTCCATCACTCTGTCCATCAGTCCCTCCCTCCATCTGTCTGTCCATCAGTCCCTCCATCTGTCTGTCCATCAGTCCCTCCATCAGTCTGTCCATCAGTCCCTCCATCAGTCTGTCCATCAGTCCCTCCATCTGTCTGTCCATCAGTCTGTCCATCAGTCCCTCCATCTGTCTGTCCATCAGTCCCTCCATCTGTCTGTCCATCAGTCTGTCCATCAGTCTGTCCATCTGTCCCTCCATCAGTCTGTCCATCTGTCACACCCAGCATCAGCCCCTCTACACACTGTAACCAAGCAGAGCCACACACACACACACACACACACACACACACACACACACACACACACACACACACACACACACACACACACACACACACATCACCATTTAGGTTGTATGACTCTCTGTAAACCAAGGGGCCGTCTGTGGATGGTGGGGGTTGTGTGACTCTCTGTCAATCAAGGGGCCGTCTGTGGATGGTGGGGGTTGTGTGACTCTCTGTCAATCAAGGGTCCGTATGTGGATGGTGGGGGTTGTGTGACTCTCTGTAAACCAAGGGGCCGTCTGTGGATGGTGGGGGTTGTGTGACTCTCTGTCAATCAAGGAGCCGTCTGTGGATGGTGGGGGTTGTATGACTCTCTGTAAACCAAGGGTCCATCTGTGGATGGTGGGGGTTGTGTGACTCTCTGTAAACCAAGGGTGCGTCTGTGGATGGTGGGGGTTGTGTGACTCTCTGTAAACCAAGGGGCCGTCTGTGGATGGTGGGGGTTGTGTGACTCTCTGTGGATGGTGGGGGTTGTGTGACTCTCTGTGGATGGTGGGGGTTGTGTGACCCTCTGTCAATCAAGGGGCCGTCTGTGGATGGTGGGGGTTGTGTAACTCTCTGTCAATCAAGGGGCCGTCTGTGGATGGTGGGGGTTGTGTGACTCTCTGTGGATGGTGGGGGTTGTGTGACTCTCTGTCAATCAAGGGGCCGTCTGTGGATGGTGGGGGTTGTGTGACTCTCTGTGGATGGTGGGGGTTGTGTGACTCTCTGTCAATCAAGGGGCCGTCTGTTGATGGTGGGGGTTGTGTGTGGCTCTGCCTCTGCTCCAGATGTAACATTGAGTCAAGGTTGGTGGGAACGAGGGCATTGGTTAATCTGGAGGGGCTTGTGGGATGGAGAGGTTCAGAGGGGCCAATGGGGAGGAAGTAGAGAGAGAGAGACGGAGAGAGAGAGAGAGAGAGAGAGAGAGAGAGAGAGAGAGAGAGAGAGAGAGAGAGGAGAGAGAGAGAGAGAGGTTCAGATGGGCCAATGGGGAGGAAGTAGAGAGAGAGAGAGGTTCAGATGGGCCAATGGGGAGGAAGTAGAGAGAGAGAGAGGGAGAGAGACCATTGTAAAAAACAACCCATATTGTTGAGGAGAGGAGAGGGGAGGAGAGGGAGGAGAGGAGAGGAGAGGAGAGGAGAGGTCAGCCAGCCGTCTGGTCAGGGGAGGGCACAGCCATATGGGAGGGTAAGCAGCTGATGTATGAAGTATCAATATTCAGCCCTACTCTACTCAGAGCCAGTCACACACTGCTTGTGTGTGTGTGTGTGTGTGTGTGTGTGTGTGTGTGTGTGTGTGTGTGTGTGTGTGTGTGTGTGTGTGTGTGTGTGTGTGTGTGTGTGTGTGAGAGAGAGAGAGGGGGCACCTTGGCTGGTCTTGTCGTCACCACCGGGACAAACACTGTCAAACCCTCTCATTTACAGCAACTCATTAGTTAGAGTGGTGGTGAGGGGAGGAGGGGAGGAGAGGAGGGGAGGAGGGGAGGAGAGGAGGGGAGGAGGGGAGGAGCGGGAGGGGAGGAGGGGAGGGAGGAGGGGAGGAGAGGAGGGGAGGAGGAGGGGAGGAGAGGAGGGAGGAGGAGGAGGAGGGAGAGGAGGGGAGGGGAGGAGGAGGGAGGAGAGGAGGAGGGGAGGAGGGGAGGGGAGGAGGAGAGGAGAGGAGGGGAGGAGGAGAGAGGAGAGGAGGAGGGGAGGAGAGGAGGAGGAGGAGGGGAGGGGAGGAGAGGAAGGGAGGAGGGAGAGGAGGACGGGAGGAGGGGAGGGGAGGAGGGGAGGAGAGGAGGGGAGGAGGGGAGGAGAGGAGGGGAGGAAAGGAGGAGAGGAAGGGAGGAGGGGAGGAGAGGAGGAGGGGAGGAGGTTCAGCTTGTTCATACTCACCTACCAGTCCCTGAGTGACAGACTGGGACCAGAAATCACATCGTGTTTTGGGGTGTTTTTTTGTTGATCAGCTACTGAGCGAGAGGACGACAGTGGGGTGAGATAGAGAGAGGTTGTGTCAAGGGGCAGTAGGTGGGATTCGAACCGATGTCGACTCTGTAGACGCTGTGTTCCCGGAGGCTGCGTCATCTCCCTCTGCAGACCAGCCGGGCTAGTAATAATCGTTCTGCAGGAAAACCAACCTAATTTAGACCGGCCTACTGTGCTACAGATGGACCAGCCCGTCCCGGCCTACTGTGCTACAGATGGACCAGCCCGTCCCGGCCTACTGTGCTACAGATGGACCAGCCCGTCCCGGCCTACTGTGCTGCAGATGGACCAGCCCGTCCCGGCCTACTGTGCTACAGATGGACCAGCCCGTCCCGGCCTACTGTGCTGCAGATGGACCAGCCCGTCCCGGCCTACTGTGCTGCAGATGGACCAGCCCGTCCCGGCCTACTGTGCTGCAGATGGACCAGCCCGTCCCGGCCTACTGTGCTGCAGATGGACCAGCCCGTCCCGGCCTACTGTTCTACAGATTGACCAGCCCGTCCCGGCCTACTGTGCTGCAGATGGACCAGCCCGTCCCGGCCTACTGTGCTACAGATGGACCAGCCCGTCCCAGCCTACTGTGCTAAAGATGGACCAGCCCGTCCCGGCCTACTGTGCTACAGATGGACCAGTCCGTCCCAGCCTACTGTGCTAAAGATGGACCAGTCCGTCCCA
>NW_027038244.1:5000-13318 GCF_034236695.1 Oncorhynchus nerka | reverse complement strand
CGGTCTAAATTAGGTTGGTTTTCCTGCAGAACGATTATTACTAGCCCGGCTGGTCTGCAGAGGGAGATGACGCAGCCTCCGGGAACACAGCGTCTACAGAGTCGACATCGGTTCGAATCCCACCTACTGCCCCTTGACACAACCTCTCTCTATCTCACCCCACTGTCGTCCTCTCGCTCAGTAGCTGATCAACAAAAAAAACACCCCAAAACACGGTGTGATTTCTGGTCCCAGTCTGTCACTCAGGGACTGGTAGGTGAGTATGAACAAGCTGAACCTCCTCCCCTCCTCCTCTCCTCCCCTCCTCCCTTCCTCTCCTCCTCTCCTCCCCTCCTCTCCTCCCCTCCTCCCCTCCTCTCCTCCCCTCCTCCCCTCCTCTCCTCCCTCCTCCTCTCTCCTCCTCCTCTCCTCTCCTCCTCCCCTCCTCTCCCTCTCCTCCTCTCCTCCCCTCCTCCTCTCCCTCTCCCTCCTCCCCTCCCCTCCTCCCCTCCTCCTCCCCTCCTCCCCTCCTCTCCTCCCCTCCTCCCCTCCCCTCCTCCCCTCCTCCTCCTCTCCTCCCCTCCTCCTCTCCTCTCCTCCCCTCCCCTCCTCCTCCTCCTCCCCTCCCCTCCTCCCCTCCTCCTCCTCCCCTCCTCCCCTCCTCTCCTCCCCTCCTCTCCTCCCCTCCTCCTCCTCCCCCTCCTCCCCTCCTCTCCTCCCCTCCTCCCCTCCTCTCCTCCCCTCCTCCCCTCACCACCACTCTAACTAATGAGTTGCTGTAAATGAGAGGTTTGACAGTGTTGTCCCGGTGGTGACGACAAGACCAGCCAAGGTGCCCCCTCTCTCTCTCTCTCTCACACACACACACACACACACACACACACACACACACACACACACACACACACACACACACACACACACACACACACACACACAGCAGTGTGTGACTGGCTCTGAGTAGAGTAGGGCTGAATATTGATACTTCATACATCAGCTGCTTACCCTCCCATATGGCTGTGCCCTCCCCTGACCAGCCGGCTGGCTGACCTCCCCTCTCCTCTCCTCTCCTCTCCTCTCCTCTCCTCTCCTCTCCTCAACAATATGGGTTGTTTTTTACAATGGTCTCTCTCCCTCTCTCTCTCTCTACTTCCTCCCCATTGGCCCATCTGAACCTCTCTCTCTCTCTACTTCCTCCCCATTGGCCCATCTGAACCTCTCTCTCTCTCTACTTCCTCCCCATTGGCCCATCTGAACCTCTCTCTCTCTCTACTTCCTCCCCATTGGCCCCATCTGAACCTCTCTCTCTCTCTCTCTCCCTCTCTCTCTCTCTCTCTCTCCGTCTCTCTCTCTCTCTACTTCCTCCCCATTGGCCCCTCTGAACCTCTCCATCCCACAAGCCCCTCCAGATTAACCAATGCCCTCGATTCCCACCAACCTTGACTCAATGTTACATCTGGAGCAGAGGCAGAGCCACACACAACCCCCACCATCAACAGACGGCCCCTTGATTGACAGAGAGTCACACAACCCCCACCATCCACAGAGAGTCACACAACCCCACCATCCACAGACGGCCCCTTGATTGACAGAGAGTCACACAACCCCCACCATCCACAGAGAGTCACACAACCCCCACCATCCACAGACGGCCCCTTGGTTTACAGAGAGTCATACAACCCCCACCATCCACAGACGGCTCCTTGGTTTGACAGAGAGTCACACAACCCCCACCATCCACAGAGAGTCACACAACCCCCACCATCCACAGACAGCCCCTTGGTTTACAGAGAGTCACACAACCCCACCATCCACAGACGGCCCCTTGGTTTACAGAGAGTCATACAACCCCCACCATCCACAGACGGCTCCTTGGTTTACAGAGAGTCACACAACCCCACCATCCACAGATGGACCCTTGGTTTACAGAGAGTCATACAACCCCCACCATCCACAGACGGCTCCTTGATTGACAGAGAGTCACACAACCCCCACCATCCACAGACAGCCCCTTGGTTTACAGAGAGTCACACAACCCCCACCATCCACAGACGGCCCCTTGGTTTACAGAGAGTCATACAACCCCCACCATCCACAGACGGCCCCTTGGTTTACAGAGAGTCACACAACCCCCACCATCCACAGACGGACCCTTGATTGACAGAGAGTCACACAACCCCCACCATCCACAGACGGCCCCTTGATTGACAGAGAGTCACACAACCCCCACCATCCACAGACGGCCCCTTGGTTTACAGAGAGTCATACAACCTAAATGGTGATGTGTGTGTGTGTGTGTGTGTGTGTGTGTGTGTGTGTGTGTGTGTGTGTGTGTGTGTGTGTGTGTGTGTGTGTGTGTGTGTGTGTGTGGCTCTGCTTGGTTACAGTGTGTAGAGGGGCTGATGCTGGGTGTGACAGATGGACAGACTGATGGAGGGACAGATGGACAGACTGATGGACAGACTGATGGACAGACTGATGGAGGGACTGATGGACAGACTGATGGAGGGACTGATGGACAGACAGATGGAGGGACTGATGGACAGACAGATGGAGGGACTGATGGACAGACTGATGGACAGACAGATGGAGGGACTGATGGACAGACTGATGGACAGACAGATGGAGGGACTGATGGACAGACAGATGGAGGGACTGATGGACAGACTGATGGACAGACAGATGGACAGACTGATGGACAGACTGATGGAGGGACTGATGGACAGACTGATGGACAGACAGATGGAGGGACTGATGGACAGACTGATGGACAGACAGATGGAGGGACTGATGGACAGACAGATGGAGGGACTGATGGACAGACTGATGGACAGACAGATGGAGGGACTGATGGACAGACTGATGGAAGGACTGATGGACAGACTGATGGAGGGACTGATGGACAGACAGATGGAGGGACTGATGGACAAACAGATGGAGGGACTGATGGACAGACTGATGGACAGACTGATGGACAGACAGATGGAGGGACTGATGGACAGACTGATGGACAGACAGATGGAGGGACTGATGGACAGACTGATGGACAGACAGATGGAGGGACTGATGGAGGGACTGATGGACAGACTGATGGAGGGACTGATGGACAGACTGATGGAGGGACTGATGGACAGACTGATGGACAGACAGATGGAGGGACTGATGGACAGACTGATGGACAGACTGATGGACAGACAGATGGAGGGACAGATGGACAGACTGATGGACAGACGGATGGACAGACTGATGGACAGACTGATGGAGGGACTGATGGACAGACAGATGGAGGGACTGATGGACAGACTGATGGAGGGACTGATGGACAGACTGATGGACAGACTGATGGACAGACTGATGGACAGACTGATGGACAGACAGATGGAGGGACTGATGTACAGACTGATGCAGGGACTGATGGACAGACTGATGGAGGGACTGATGGACAGACAGATGGACAGACAGACGGATGAATTAGGACTGCAAAATTCCGGTAACTTTCCCCCAAATTCCCAGGTTTTCCAGAAATCCGGGTTGAACAGTTTCCTGCTTATCTTCTTGTGTTTCCAGGAATCTTCCAAACAGAATTGTTTTGGAAAACATGGGAATTTTCGGAAAGTTATGCAATTTTACGATCCTAGGACGGACGGATGGACGGACAGCTGGGATATCACACAGGCCGAGATATCCCCAATTATAAAGAAATATCTTATTTTCCATGATTGAATTCTGGCCAGTGACTATAGTTTTACTCTAACTAGCAAAAGATATCCTTCATGTCACATCCTTCATGTTTCCACTCCCAGCTAAGAGACATTAAATGAAAGCTCATCGTATACAATGCCAGGACTGGCTCCGTGTTCTCCTGCCAACGTAGCAGCCATATGGTGTGGTTCCCATGGCGCTGTAACAGTAATCAAATCTCATCAAGTAGTGTTTACGATACTTACAGTATTATGGTCTGTCACAAACTCGTTGGTAGGCTTACCGTGGGCAGGTGCAGCACATCATACCGACCCTGGTCTTCTTCGTCTAGTTTATGTTTCCACCAGGTATACGACAAGACCAACACCTGCTCGTCAAACATCTCACTTCAAAATCATTTTCATTAATATGGAGTTGGTCCTCCCCTTGCTGTTATAACAGCCTCTTCTGGGAAGGCTTTCCACTCGATGTTGGGACATTGCTGCTGGGAATTTCATTCAGCCAATAGAGCATTAGTGTGGTTGGGCGATTAGGCTCGCAGTCGGCGTTCCAATTCATCCCAAAGTTGTTTGATGGGGTTGAGGTCAGGGCACGATGCAGGCCAGTCAAGTTCTTCCACACCGATCTTGACAAACCATTTCTGTATGGGACTGGCTTTGTGCACGGGGCATTGTCATGCTGAAACAGGATGGGGCCATTTCTCAGACTGTTGCCACAAGGTGGAAGCACAGAATCATCTAGAATGTCATTGTATGCTGTAGCGTTAAGATTTTCTTTCACTGGAACTAAAGGGCCCAAACAATTAAAAACAGCCCCAGAACATTAGTCATCCTCCACCAAACGTTACAGTTGGAACCATGCATTCGGGCAGGTAGCGTTCTCCTATCCACCAAACTTTACAGTTGGAACCATGCATTCGGGCAGGTAGCGTTCTCCTATCCACCAAACTTTACAGTTGGAACCATGCATTCGGGCAAACCCAGATTTGTCCGTTGGACGGTGTTTATTAGTGTTTCCGCCATGTTGGGTGTTTGGCCATCAGCAGATGAGAAGGGTGTCTATATTAGTGTGTTTGGCCATCAGCAGATGAGAAGGGTGTCTATATTAGTGTGTTTGGCCATCAGCAGATGAGAAGGGTGTCTATATTAGTGTGTTTGGCCATCAGCAGATGAGAAGGGTGTCTATATTAGTGTGTTTGGCCATCAGCAGATGAGAAGGGTGTCTATATTAGTGTGTTTGGCCATCAGCAGATGAGAAGGGTGTCTATATTAGTGTGTTTGGCCATCAGCAGATGAGAAGGGTGTCTATATTAGTGTGTTTGGCCATCAGGAGATGAGAAGGGTGTCTGAGTGCAGGTGCAGACCTGACACCATATGCTCCTCTATCCGTCCGGAGCCAGAGAGCTGTTCACTAAACTGACAACAGACCCCACAGATGTTTGGCCTTATGAGGCTGGCAACACCGGCCAATCAACATCAGTGTTCTCACCACCCTAACGCCAAAGAGAGTGGCAGTGATTATTGCATCCCTTCCCCAGCTGATATCAGACCTGTCTAGGACACATAACCCTTCCCAAGCTGATATCAGACCTGTCTAGGACACATAACCCTTCACCCAGCTGATATCAGACCTGTCTAGGACACATAACACTTCTCCAGCTGATATCAGACCTGTCTAGGACACATAACACCCAGCTGATATCAGACCTGTCTAGGACACATAACACCCAGCTGATATCAGACCTGTCTAGGACACATAACACCCAGCTGATATCAGACCTGTCTAGGACACATAACACCCAGCTGATATCAGACCTGTCTAGGACACATAACACTTCACCCAGCTGATATCAGACCTGTCTAGGACACATAACACCCAGCTGATATCAGACCTGTCTAGGACACATACCACTTCCCCAGCTGATATGAGACACAGCAACAATCATTCTGTAACATAATATTTATCTCGAGAAAAACGAACAGACAAATGAGTGTGTAAATGTGTATTTTGGACGGAGCCATGTTGTCCTGGCACGGCTAGGTACGGCGGTGCCTTCCTGCTTTCCACATTCTGGGCACAGAAAGGTGGGACAATGTGATTATTCTGCCGGCGCACGTTTTCTAATAGAGAGACGAAGGCAACACATGGCACGTTTAGCCCGCGTCCCAAATGTCACTCTGTAACTGATGGGCCCTGGTCTAAAGTAGTGCACTACATAGGGAATAGGGTGCCAACTCTGGTCTAAAGTAGTGCACTATACAGGGAATAGGGTGCCAACTCTGGTCTAAAGTAGTGCACTATATAGGGAATAGGGTGCCAACTCTGGTCTAAAGTAGTGCACTACGTAGGGAATAGGGTGCCAACTCTGGTCTAAAGTAGTGCACTACGTAGGGAATAGGGTGCCAACTCTGGTCTAAAGTAGTGCACTATATAGGGAATAGGGTGCCAACTCTGGTCTTCATTAGGGAATAGGAGTGCCAACTCTGGTCTAAAGTAGTGCACTACGTAGGGAATAGGGTGCCAACTCTGGTCTAAAGTAGTGCACTACGTAGGGAATAGGGTGCCATTTGAAATAGTGTAATGGTGCAATGTGATCTGACTGCAGAACCGTTCCTTCTCTTTTGCATTTGAAAGTCACAGTGAATTGTGTTATTACGGCTCTGTCAGGCTGACGGCGTCTGGATTGATGGGGACTGGCGTTATTCCTGCAGACCTCTTTATGAGAATAGAGGTTAGGCACTTTTCTCATCAGCAGCTGTGACAGCCAGATGAGAGGTGGGCTGGGCGACACGACTGACAACTAGATGTGTAGCAGCTTAGCAACATTCTGCATAAGAGGAGTGAGAGAGAGACTACAACTCCAATTTTACGAGAAATAACTCAAACGCAGCGACCATGAAGAGTGACCTGACGTTGTTAGCAAAGAGGAGGGAGGAGGGGAGGGAGAGAGAGACGTAGAAGGGGTTAGGACAAGAGAGGGAGAGAGAGGTAGAGGGGGTTAGGACGAGAGAGAGAGAGAGAGGTAGAGGGGGTTAGGACAAGAGAGAGAGAGGGGTAGAGGGGGTTAGGACAAGAGAGAGAGAGAGGTAGAGGGAGTTAGGACAAGAGAGAGAGAGAGAGAGAGAGAGAGAGAGAGAGAGAGAGAGAGAGAGATCAAAGGAGAGACACACTTTGATCTCACTGAAAGTAATCAGCACTTTAAACATGTCATACCCCTAAGTCCCCTAAGAGATGAAGACAGATTCTCCATCCTGGAGGGGGAAATCAATCATTTCCAGGCCCAGGGACATGTACTAGTCTGTGGCGAGCTAAATGCCAGAACCGGACAAGAACCTGACACCCTCAGCACACAGGGGGACAAACACCTGCCTCCAGGTGACAGCATTCCCTCCCACATATGTCCCCCTAGGCACAACTATGACAACATAACCAACAAAAACGGGTCACAACTCCTGCAGCTCTGTCGCACGCTGGGTATGTACACAGTCAATGGTAGGCTTCGAGGGGACTCCTATGGTAGGTACACCTATAGCTCATCTCTTGGCAGTGGTACTGTCGACTACTTTATCACTGACCTCAACCCAGAGTCTCTCAGAGCGTTCACAGTCAGCCCACTGACACCCCTATCAGACCACAGCAAAATCACAGTCTACTTGAACAGAGCAATACACAATCATGAGGCATCAAAGCCAAAGGAACTGAGTAACATTAAGAAATGCTATAGATGGAAGGAATGCATTTTGGAAACCTACCAAAAAACAATTAGGCAACAACAAATTCAATCCCTTTTAGACAATTTCCTGGGTAAAACGTTCCACTGTAATACTGAAGGTGTAAACTTGGCAGTAGAAAATCTTAACAGTATATTTGTCCTCTCAGCTTCCCTATCAAATCTAAAAATCTCAAATAGAAAACCGAAGAAAATTAACAATAATGACAAAATGGTTTGATGAAGAATGCAAAAGTCTAAGAAAGAAATTGAGAAACCTGTCCAACCAAAAACATAGAGACCTGGAAAACCTGAGTCTACGCCTTCACTATGGTGAATCACTAAAACAATACAGAAATACACTACGGAAAAAGAAGGAACAGCAGGTCAGAAATCAGCTCAATGCAATTGAAGAATCCATAGACTCTAACCACTTCTGGGAAAATTAGAAAACACTAATCAAACAACAACACGAAGAATTATCTATCCAAAATGGAGATGTATGGGTAAACCACTTCTCCAATATTTTTGATAACAAAGAATAAAGAGCAAAAACATATACATGATCAAATACAAATCTTAGAATAAACTATTAAAGACTACCAGAACCCACTGGATTCTCCAATTACCTTGAACGAGTTACAGGACAAAATAAAAACCCTCCAACCCAAAAAGGCCTGTGGTGTTGATGGTATCCTTAATGAAATGATCAAATATACAGACAACAAATTCCAATTGGCTATACTAAAACTCGTTAACATCATCCTTAGCTCTGGCATCTTCCCCAATATTTGGAACCAAGGACTGATCACCCCAATCCACAAAAGTGGAGACAAATTTGACCCCAATAACTACCGTGGAATATGCGTCAACAGTAACCTTGGGAAAATCCTCTGCATTATCATTAACAGCAGACTCGTACATTTCC
>NW_027038243.1:0-27770 GCF_034236695.1 Oncorhynchus nerka | reverse complement strand
TAATGATACTGCATAACGATACAGCATAACGATACAACTGCATAACGATACTGCATAACGATACAGCATAATGATACTGCATAATGATACTGCATAACGATACTGCATAATGATACTACTGCATAATGATACTACTGCATAACGATACTACTGCATAACGATACTACTGCATAACGATACTACTGCATAATGATACTACTGCATAACGATACTACTGCATAATGATACTACTGCATAATGATACTACTGCATAATGATACTACTGCATAACGATACTAGTGCATAATGATACTACTGCATAACGATACTACTGCATAACGATACTACTGCATAATGATACTACTGCATAACGATACTACTGCATAATGATACTACTGCATAATGATACTACTGCATAACGATACTACTGCATAATGATACTACTGCATAACGATACTACTGCATAATGATACTACTGCATAACGATACTACTGCATAATGATACTACTGCATAACGATACTACTGCATAACAATACTGCATAACGATACTGCATAATGATACTACTGCATCACGATACTACTGCATAACGATACTACTGCATAACAATACTACTGCATAACAATACTGCATAATGATACTACTGCATAACAATACTACTGCATAACAATACTGCATAACGATACTACTGCATCACGATACTACTGCATAACAATACTGCATAATGATACTACTGCATAACAATACTACTGCATAACAATACTGCATAATGATACTACTGCATAACAATACTAATGCATAACAATACTGCATAATGATACTACTGCATCACGATACTACTGCATAACGATACTACTGCATAACAATACTGCATAATGATGCTGCATACTGATTACTGCATAACGATACTGCATAATGATACTGCATAATGATACTGCATACTGATTACTGCATAATGATACTGCATAACGATACTGCATAATGATACTGCATAACGTTACTGCATAATGATCCTGCATAACGGTACTGCATAATGATACAGCATAACGATACTGCATAATGATACTGCATAACGATACTGCATAATGATACTGCATAATGATACTACATAATGATACTGCATAATGATACTGCATAATGATACTACATAATGATACTGCATAATGATACAGCATACTGATACTGCATAACGATACTGCATAACGATACTACTGCATAATGATACTACTGCATAATGATACTAGTGCATAACGATACTACTGCATAATGATACTACTGCATAGTGATACTACTGCATAATGATACTACTGCATAACGATACTACTGCATAATGATACTAGTGCATAATGATACTACTGCATAACGATACTACTGCATAATGATACTAGTGCATAACGATACTACTGCATAACGATACTACTGCATAATGATACTACTGCATAATGATACTACTGCATAATGATACTAGTGCATAACGATACTACTGCATAATGATACTACTGCATAATGATACTACTGCATAACGATACTACTGCATAATGATACTAGTGCATAACGATACTACTGCATAATGATACTACTGCATAACGATACTACTGCATAATGATACTACTGCATAACGATACTACTGCATAACAATACTGCATAACGATACTGCATAATGATACTACTGCATCACGATACTACTGCATAACGATACTACTGCATAACAATACTACTGCATAACAATACTGCATAATGATACTACTGCATAACAATACTACTGCATAACAATACTGCATAATGATACTAGTGCATAACGATACTACTGCATAACGATACTACTGCATAACGATACTACTGCATAATGATACTACTGCATAATGATACTACTGCATAATGATACTACTGCATAATGATACTACTGCATAACGATACTACTGCATAATGATACTACTGCATAATGATACTACTGCATCACGATACTACTGCATAACGATACTACTGCATAACAATACTGCATAATGATACTACTGCATAACAATACTACTGCATAACAATACTGCATAATGATACTACTGCATCACGATACTACTGCATAACAATACTGCATAATGATACTACTGCATAACAATACTACTGCATAACAATACTGCATAATGATACTACTGCATAACAATACTACTGCATAACAATACTGCATAATGATACTACTGCATCACGATACTACTGCATAACGATACTACTGCATAACAATACTGCATAATGATACTGCATACTGATTACTGCATAACGATACTGCATAATGATACTGCATAATGATACTGCATACTGATTACTGCATAATGATACTGCATAACGATACTGCATAATGATACTGCATAATGATACTGCATAATGATACTGCATAACGCTACTGCATAATGATACTGCATAATGATACTGCATAATGATACTGCATAATGATACTGCATAACGGTACTGCATAATGATACAGCATAACGATACTGCATAATGATACTGCATAACGATACTACTGCATAATGATACTACTGCATAACGATAGTACTGCATAACAATACTGCATAACGATACTGCATAATGATACTACTGCATCACGATACTACTGCATAACGATACTACTGCATAACAATACTACTGCATAACAATACTGCATAATGATACTACTGCATAACAATACTACTGCATAACAATACTGCATAATGATACTACTGCATCACGATACTACTGCATAACAATACTGCATAATGATACTACTGCATAACAATACTACTGCATAACAATACTGCATAATGATACTACTGCATAACAATACTAATGCATAACAATACTGCATAATGATACTACTGCATCACGATACTACTGCATAACGATACTACTGCATAACAATACTGCATAATGATGCTGCATACTGATTACTGCATAACGATACTGCATAATGATACTGCATAATGATACTGCATACTGATTACTGCATAATGATACTGCATAACGATACTGCATAATGATACTGCATAACGGTACTGCATAATGATACAGCATAACGATACTGCATAATGATACTGCATAACGATACTGCATAATGATACTGCATAATGATACTACATAATGATACTGCATAATGATACTGCATAATGATACTACATAATGATACTGCATAATGATACAGCATACTGATACTGCATAACGATACTGCATAACGATACTACTGCATAATGATACTACTGCATAATGATACTAGTGCATAACGATACTACTGCATAATGATACTACTGCATAATGATACTACTGCATAATGATACTACTGCATAACGATACTACTGCATAATGATACTAGTGCATAATGATACTACTGCATAACGATACTACTGCATAATGATACTAGTGCATAACGATACTACTGCATAACGATACTACTGCATAACGATACTACTGCATAATGATACTACTGCATAACGATACTACTGCATAATGATACTAGTGCATAACGATACTACTGCATAATGATACTACTGCATAATGATACTACTGCATAACGATACTACTGCATAATGATACTAGTGCATAACGATACTACTGCATAACGATACTACTGCATAACGATACTACTGCATAATGATACTACTGCATAACGATACTACTGCATAACAATACTGCATAACGATACTGCATAATGATACTACTGCATCACGATACTACTGCATAACTATACTACTGCATAACAATACTACTGCATAACAATACTGCATAATGATACTACTGCATAACAATACTACTGCATAACAATACTGCATAATGATACTAGTGCATAATGATACTACTGCATAATGATACTACTGCATAACAATACTGCATAATGATACTAGTGCATAATGATACTACTGCATAATGATACTACTGCATAACGATACTACTGCATAATGATACTACTGCATAATGATACTACTGCATCACGATACTACTGCATAACGATACTACTGCATAACAATACTACTGCATAACAATACTGCATAATGATACTACTGCATAACGATACTACTGCATAACAATACTGCATAATGATACTAGTGCATAATGATACTACTGCATAATGATACTACTGCATAATGATACTACTGCATAACGGTACTACTGCATAATGGTACTACTGCATAATGATACTACTGCATCACGATACTACTGCATAACGATACTACTGCATAACAATACTACTGCATAACAATACTGCATAATGATACTACTGCATAACAATACTACTGCATAACAATACTGCATAATGATACTACTGCATAACAATACTACTGCATAACAATACTGCATAATGATACTACTGCATAACGATACTACTGCATAACAATACTGCATAACGATACTGCATAATGATACTACTGCATCAATGATACTACTGCATAACGATACTACTGCATAACAATACTACTGCATAACAATACTGCATAATGATACTACTGCATAACAATACTACTGCATAACAATACTGCATAATGATACTAGTGCATAACGATACTACTGCATAACGATACTACTGCATAACGATACTACTGCATAACGATACTACTGCATAATGATACTACTGCATAATGATACTACTGCATAATGATACTACTGCATAATGATACTACTGCATAACGATACTACTGCATAATGATACTACTGCATAATGATACTACTGCATCACGATACTACTGCATAACGATACTACTGCATAACAATACTACTGCATAACAATACTGCATAATGATACTACTGCATAACAATACTACTGCATAACAATACTGCATAATGATACTACTGCATCACGATACTACTGCATAACAATACTGCATAATGATACTACTGCATAACAATACTACTGCATAACAATACTGCATAATGATACTACTGCATAACAATACTACTGCATAACAATACTGCATAATGATACTACTGCATCACGATACTACTGCATAACGATACTACTGCATAACAATACTGCATAACGATACTGCATAATGATACTACTGCATCACGATACTACTGCATAACTATACTACTGCATAACAATACTACTGCATAACAATACTGCATAATGATACTACTGCATAACAATACTACTGCATAACAATACTGCATAATGATACTAGTGCATAATGATACTACTGCATAATGATACTACTGCATAACAATACTGCATAATGATACTAGTGCATAATGATACTACTGCATAATGATACTACTGCATAACGATACTACTGCATAATGATACTACTGCATAATGATACTACTGCATCACGAGATACTACTGCATAACGATACTACTGCATAACAATACTACTGCATAACAATACTGCATAATGATACTACTGCATAACGATACTACTGCATAACAATACTGCATAATGATACTAGTGCATAATGATACTACTGCATAATGATACTACTGCATAATGATACTACTGCATAACGGTACTACTGCATAATGGTACTACTGCATAATGATACTACTGCATCACGATACTACTGCATAACGATACTACTGCATAACAATACTACTGCATAACAATACTGCATAATGATACTACTGCATAACAATACTACTGCATAACAATACTGCATAATGATACTACTGCATAACAATACTACTGCATAACAATACTGCATAATGATACTACTGCATAACGATACTACTGCATAACAATACTGCATAACGATACTGCATAATGATACTACTGCATCACGATACTACTGCATAACGATACTACTGCATAACAATACTACTGCATAACAATACTGCATAATGATACTACTGCATAACAATACTACTGCATAACAATACTGCATAATGATACTAGTGCATAACGATACTACTGCATAACGATACTACTGCATAACGATACTACTGCATAACGATACTACTGCATAATGATACTACTGCATAACGATACTACTGCATAACGATACTACTGCATAACAATACTACTGCATAACAATACTGCATAATGATACTACTGCATAACAATACTACTGCATAACAATACTGCATAATGATACTACTGCATCACGATACTACTGCATAACGATACTACTGCATAACAATACTGCATAACGATACTGCATAATGATACTACTGCATCACGATACTACTGCATAACTATACTACTGCATAACAATACTACTGCATAACAATACTGCATAATGATACTACTGCATAACAATACTACTGCATAACAATACTGCATAATGATACTAGTGCATAATGATACTACTGCATAATGATACTACTGCATAACAATACTGCATAATGATACTAGTGCATAATGATACTACTGCATAACGATACTACTGCATAACGATACTACTGCATAATGATACTACTGCATAATGATACTACTGCATCACGATACTACTGCATAACGATACTACTGCATAACAATACTACTGCATAACAATACTGCATAATGATACTACTGCATAACGATACTACTGCATAACAATACTGCATAATGATACTAGTGCATAATGATACTACTGCATAATGATACTACTGCATAATGATACTACTGCATAAACGGTACTACTGCATAATGGTACTACTGCATAATGATACTACTGCATCAATGATACTACTGCATAACGATACTACTGCATAACAATACTACTGCATAACAATACTGCATAATGATACTACTGCATAACAATACTACTGCATAACAATAATACTGCATAATGATACTACTGCATAACAATACTACTGCATAACAATACTGCATAATGATACTACTGCATAACGATACTACTGCATAACAATACTGCATAACGATACTGCATAATGATACTACTGCATCACGATACTACTGCATAACGATACTACTGCATAACAATACTACTGCATAACAATACTGCATAATGATACTACTGCATAACAATACTACTGCATAACAATACTGCATAATGATACTAGTGCATAACGATACTACTGCATAACGATACTACTGCATAACGATACTACTGCATAACGATACTACTGCATAATGATACTACTGCATAATGATACTACTGCATAATGATACTACTGCATAATGATACTACTGCATAACGATACTACTGCATAATGATACTACTGCATCACGATACTACTGCATAACGATACTACTGCATAACAATACTACTGCATAACAATACTGCATAATGATACTACTGCATAACAATACTACTGCATAACAATACTGCATAATGATACTACTGCATCACGATACTACTGCATAACAATACTGCATAATGATACTACTGCATAACAATACTACTGCATAACAATACTGCATCACGATACTACTGCATAACGATACTACTGCATAACAATACTGCATAATGATACTGCATACTGATTACTGCATAACGATACTGCATAATGATACTGCATAATGATACTGCATACTGATTACTGCATAATGATACTGCATAACGATACTGCATAATGATACTGCATAATGATACTGCATAATGATACTGCATAACGCTACTGCATAATGATACTGCATAATGATACTGCATAATGATACTGCATAATGATACTGCATAACGGTACTGCATAATGATACAGCATAACGATACTGCATAATGATACTGCATAACGATACTACTGCATAATGATACTACTGCATAACAATACTGCATAACGATACTGCATAATGATACTACTGCATCACGATACTACTGCATAACGATACTACTGCATAACAATACTACTGCATAACAATACTGCATAATGATACTACTGCATCACGATACTACTGCATAACGATACTACTGCATAACAATACTGCATAATGATACTGCATACTGATTACTGCATAACGATACTGCATAATGATACTGCATAATGATACTGCATACTGATTACTGCATAATGATACTGCATAACGATACTGCATAATGATACTGCATAATGATACTGCATAATGATACTGCATAATGATACTGCATAATGATACTGCATAATGATACTGCATAATGATAATGATACTGCATAATGATACTGCATAACGGTACTGCATAATGATACAGCATAACGATACTGCATAATGATACTGCATAACGATACTACTGCATAATGATACTACTGCATAACGATACTACTGCATAACAATACTGCATAACGATACTGCATAATGATACTACTGCATCACGATACTACTGCATAACGATACTACTGCATAACAATACTACTGCATAACAATACTGCATAATGATACTACTGCATAACAATACTACTGCATAACAATACTGCATAATGATACTACTGCATCACGATACTACTGCATAACAATACTGCATAATGATACTACTGCATAACAATACTACTGCATAACAATACTGCATAACAATACTAATGCATAACAATACTGCATAATGATACTACTGCATCACGATACTACTGCATAACGATACTACTGCATAACAATACTGCATAATGATGCTGCATACTGATTACTGCATAATGATACTGCATAATGATACTGCATACTGATTACTGCATAATGATACTGCATAACGATACTGCATAATGATACTGCATAACGATACTGCATAATGATACTGCATAACGGTACTGCATAATGATACAGCATAACGATACTGCATAATGATACTGCATAACGATACTTCATAATGATACTGCATAATGATACTACATAATGATACTGCATAATGATACTGCATAATGATACTACATAATGATACTGCATAATGATACAGCATACTGATACTGCATAACGATACTGCATAACGATACTACTGCATAATGATACTACTGCATAATGATACTAGTGCATAACGATACTACTGCATAATGATACTACTGCATAATGATACTACTGCATAACAATACTGCATAATGATACTAGTGCATAATGATACTACTGCATAATGATACTACTGCATAACGATACTACTGCATAACAATACTGCATAATGATACTAGTGCATAACGATACTACTGCATAACGATACTACTGCATAACGATACTACTGCATAACGATACTACTGCATAATGATACTACTGCATAATGATACTACTGCATAATGATACTACTGCATAATGATACTACTGCATAACGATACTACTGCATAATGATACTACTGCATAATGATACTACTGCATAATGATACTACTGCATAACGATACTACTGCATAATGATACTACTGCATAACGATACTACTGCATAACAATACTGCATAACGATACTGCATAATGATACTACTGCATCACGATACTACTGCATAACAATACTACTGCATAACAATACTGCATAATGATACTACTGCATAACAATACTACTGCATAACAATACCTAATAATGATACTAGTGCATAATGATACTACTGCATAATGATACTACTGCATAACAATACTGCATAATGATACTAGTGCATAATGATACTACTGCATAATGATACTACTGCATAACGATACTACTGCATAATGATACTACTGCATAATGATACTACTGCATCACGATACTACTGCATAACGATACTACTGCATAACAATACTACTGCATAACAATACTGCATAATGATACTACTGCATAACGATACTACTGCATAACAATACTGCATAATGATACTAGTGCATAATGATACTACTGCATAATGATACTACTGCATAATGATACTACTGCATAACGGTACTACTGCATAATGGTACTACTGCATAATGATACTACTGCATCAATGACATACTACTGCATAACGATACTACTGCATAACAATACTACTGCATAACAATACTGCATAATGATACTACTGCATAACAATACTACTGCATAACAATACTGCATAATGATACTACTGCATAACAATACTACTGCATAACAATACTGCATAATGATACTACTGCATAACGATACTACTGCATAACAATACTGCATAACGATACTGCATAATGATACTACTGCATCACGATACTACTGCATAACGATACTACTGCATAACAATACTACTGCATAACAATACTGCATAATGATACTACTGCATAACAATACAAACAATACTGCATAATGATACTAGTGCATAAACGATACTGCATAACGATACTACTATAACGATGCATAACGATACTACTGCATAATGATACTACTGCATAATGATACTACTGCATAATGATACTACTGCATAACGATACTACTGCATAATGATACTACTGCATAATGATACTACTGCATCACGATACTACTGCATAACGATACTACTGCATAACAATACTACTGCATAACAATACTGCATAATGATACTACTGCATAACAATACTACTGCATAACAATACTGCATAATGATACTACTGCATCACGATACTACTGCATAACAATACTGCATAATGATACTACTGCATAACAATACTACTGCATAACAATACTGCATAATGATACTACTGCATAAATAATACTACTGCATAACAATACTGCATAATGATACTACTGCATCACGATACTACTGCATAACGATACTACTGCATAACAATACTGCATAACGATACTGCATAATGATACTACTGCATCACGATACTACTGCATAACTATACTACTGCATAACAATACTACTGCATAACAATACTGCATAATGATACTACTGCATAACAATACTACTGCATAACAATACTGCATAATGATACTAGTGCATAATGATACTACTGCATAATGATACTACTGCATAACAATACTGCATAATGATACTAGTGCATAATGATACTACTGCATAATGATACTACTGCATAACGATACTACTGCATAATGATACTACTGCATAATGATACTACTGCATCACGATACTACTGCATAACGATACTACTGCATAACAATACTACTGCATAACAATACTGCATAATGATACTACTGCATAACGATACTACTGCATAACAATACTGCATAATGATACTAGTGCATAATGATACTACTGCATAATGATACTACTGCATAATGATACTACTGCATAACGGTACTACTGCATAATGGTACTACTGCATAATGATACTACTGCATCACGATACTACTGCATAACGATACTACTGCATAACAATACTACTGCATAACAATACTGCATAATGATACTACTGCATAACAATACTACTGCATAACAATACTGCATAATGATACTACTGCATAACAATACTACTGCATAACAATACTGCATAATGATACTACTGCATAACGATACTACTGCATAACAATACTGCATAACGATACTGCATAATGATACTACTGCATCACGATACTACTGCATAACGATACTACTGCATAACAATACTACTGCATAACAATACTGCATAATGATACTACTGCATAACAATACTACTGCATAACAATACTGCATAATGATACTAGTGCATAACGATACTACTGCATAACGATACTACTGCATAACGATACTACTGCATAACGATACTACTGCATAATGATACTACTGCATAATGATACTACTGCATAATGATACTACTGCATAATGATACTACTGCATAACGATACTACTGCATAATGATACTACTGCATAACGATACTACTGCATCACGATACTACTGCATAACGATACTACTGCATAACGATACTACTGCATAACAATACTGCATAATGATACTACTGCATAACAATACTACTGCATAACAATACTGCATAATGATACTACTGCATCACGATACTACTGCATAACAATACTGCATAATGATACTACTGCATAACAATACTACTGCATAACAATACTGCATCACGATACTACTGCATAACGATACTACTGCATAACAATACTGCATAATGATACTGCATACTGATTACTGCATAACGATACTGCATAATGATACTGCATAATGATACTGCATACTGATTACTGCATAATGATACTGCATAACGATACTGCATAATGATACTGCATAATGATACTGCATAATGATACTGCATAACGCTACTGCATAATGATACTGCATAATGATACTGCATAATGATACTGCATAATGATACTGCATAACGGTACTGCATAACGATACAGCATAACGATACTGCATAATGATACTGCATAACGATACTACTGCATAATGATACTACTGCATAACGATACTACTGCATAACAATACTGCATAACGATACTGCATAATGATACTACTGCATCACGATACTACTGCATAACGATACTACTGCATAACAATACTACTGCATAACAATACTGCATAACGATACTACTGCATCACGATACTACTGCATAACGATACTACTGCATAACAATACTGCATAATGATACTGCATACTGATTACTGCATAACGATACTGCATAATGATACTGCATAATGATACTGCATACTGATTACTGCATAATGATACTGCATAACGATACTGCATAATGATACTGCATAATGATACTGCATAATGATACTGCATAACGCTACTGCATAATGATACTGCATAATGATACTGCATAATGATACTGCATAATGATACTGCATAACGGTACTGCATAATGATACAGCATAACGATACTGCATAATGATACTGCATAACGATACTACTGCATAATGATACTACTGCATAACGATACTACTGCATAACAATACTGCATAACGATACTGCATAATGATACTACTGCATCACGATACTACTGCATAACGATACTACTGCATAACAATACTACTGCATAACAATACTGCATAATGATACTACTGCATAACAATACTACTGCATAACAATACTGCATAATGATACTACTGCATCACGATACTACTGCATAACAATACTGCATAATGATACTACTGCATAACAATACTACTGCATAACAATACTGCATAATGATACTACTGCATAACAATACTAATGCATAACAATACTGCATAATGATACTACTGCATCACGATACTACTGCATAACGATACTACTGCATAACAATACTGCATAATGATGCTGCATACTGATTACTGCATAACGATACTGCATAATGATACTGCATAATGATACTGCATACTGATACTGCATAATGATACTGCATACTGATTACTGCATAATGATACTGCATAACGATACTGCATAATGATACTGCATAACGATACTGCATAATGATACTGCATAACGGTACTGCATAATGATACAGCATAACGATACTGCATAATGATACTGCATAACGATACTTCATAATGATACTGCATAATGATACTACATAATGATACTGCATAATGATACTGCATAATGATACTACATAATGATACTGCATAATGATACAGCATACTGATACTGCATAACGATACTGCATAACGATACTACTGCATAATGATACTACTGCATAATGATACTAGTGCATAACGATACTACTGCATAATGATACTACTGCATAATGATACTACTGCATAATGATACTACTGCATAACGATACTAGTGCATAATGATACTACTGCATAATGATACTACTGCATAACAATACTGCATAATGATACTAGTGCATAATGATACTACTGCATAATGATACTACTGCATAACGATACTACTGCATAACAATACTGCATAATGATACTAGTGCATAACGATACTACTGCATAACGATACTACTGCATAACGATACTACTGCATAACGATACTACTGCATAATGATACTACTGCATAATGATACTACTGCATAATGATACTACTGCATAATGATACTACTGCATAACGATACTACTGCATAATGATACTACTGCATAATGATACTACTGCATCACGATACTACTGCATAACGATACTACTGCATAACAATACTGCATAACGATACTGCATAATGATACTACTGCATCACGATACTACTGCATAACGATACTACTGCATAACAATACTGCATAATGATACTACTGCATAACAATACTACTGCATAACAATACTGCATAATGATACTACTGCATCACGATACTACTGCATAACAATACTGCATAATGATACTACTACATAACAATACTACTGCATAACAATACTGCATAATGATACTACTGCATAACAATACTAATGCATAACAATACTGCATAATGATACTACTGCATAACGATACTACTGCATAACAATACTGCATAATGATGCTGCATACTGATTACTGCATAACGATACTGCATAATGATACTGCATAATGATACTGCATACTGATTACTGCATAATGATACTGCATAACGATACTGCATAATGATACTGCATAATGATACTGCATAACGATACTGCATAATGATACTGCATAACGGTACTGCATAATGATACAGCATAACGATACTGCATAATGATACTGCATAACGATACTGCATAATGATACTGCATAATGATACTACATAATGATACTGCATAATGATACTGCATAATGATACAGCATACTGATACTGCATAACGATACTGCATAACGATACTACTGCATAATGATACTACTGCATAATGATACTAGTGCATAACGATACTACTGCATAACGATACTACTGCATAACGATACTACTGCATAATGATACTACTGCATAATGATACTACTGCATAACGATACTACTGCATAATGATACTAGTGCATAACGATACTACTGCATAACGATACTACTGCATAATGATACTAGTGCATAACGATACTACTGCATAACGATACTACTGCATAACGATACTACTGCATAATGATACTACTGCATAATGATACTACTGCATAATGATACTAGTGCATAACGATACTACTGCATAATGATACTACTGCATAATGATACTACTGCATAACGATACTACTGCATAACGATACTAGTGCATAACGATACTACTGCATAATGATACTACTGCATAACGATACTACTGCATAATGATACTACTGCATAACGATACTACTGCATAACAATACTGCATAACGATACTGCATAATGATACTACTGCATCACGATACTACTGCATAACGATACTACTGCATAACAATACTACTGCATAACAATACTGCATAATGATACTACTGCATAACAATACTACTGCATAACAATACTGCATAATGATACTAGTGCATAATGATACTACTGCATAATGATACTACTGCATAACAATACTGCATAATGATACTAGTGCATAATGATACTACTGCATAATGATACTACTGCATAATGATACTACTGCATAACGATACTACTGCATAATGATACTACTGCATAATGATACTACTGCATCACGATACTACTGCATAACGATACTACTGCATAACAATACTACTGCATAACAATACTGCATAATGATACTACTGCATAACGATACTACTGCATAACAATACTGCATAATGATACTAGTGCATAATGATACTACTGCATAATGATACTACTGCATAATGATACTACTGCATAACGGTACTACTGCATAATGGTACTACTGCATAATGATACTACTGCATCACGATACTACTGCATAACGATACTACTGCATAACAATACTACTGCATAACAATACTGCATAATGATACTACTGCATAACAATACTACTGCATAACAATACTGCATAATGATAATACTGCATAACAATACTACTGCATAACAATACTGCATAATGATACTAGTGCATAACGATACTACTGCATAACGATACTACTGCATAACGATACTACTGCATAATGATACTACTGCATAATGAACTGCATAATGATACTACTGCATAATGATACTACTGCATAACGATACTACTGCATAATGATACTACTGCATAATGATACTACTGCATCACGATACTACTGCATAACGATACTACTGCATAACAATACTACTGCATAACAATACTGCATAATGATACTACTGCATAACAATACTACTGCATAACAATACTGCATCACGATACTACTGCATAACAATACTGCATAATGATACTACTGCATAACAATACTACTGCATAACAATACTGCATAATGATACTACTGCATAACAATACTACTGCATAACAATACTGCATAATGATACTACTGCATCACGATACTACTGCATAACGATACTACTGCATAATGATACTGCATACTGATTACTGCATAACGATACTGCATAATGATACTGCATACTGATTACTGCATAATGATACTGCATAACGATACTGCATAATGATACTGCATAATGATACTGCATAACGCTACTGCATAATGATACTGCATAATGATACTGCATAATGATACTGCATAACGGTACTGCATAATGATACAGCATAACGATACTGCATAATGATACTGCATAACGATACTGCATAATGATACTGCATAATGATACTACATAATGATACTGCATAATGATACTGCATACTGATTACTGCATAATGATACTGCATAACGATACTGCATAACGATACTGCATAATGATACTGCATAACGATACTGCATAATGATACTGCATAACGATACTGCATAACGATACTGCATAATGATACTGCATAATGATACTGCATAACGATACAGCATAACGATACTGCATAATGATACTGCATAACGATACTGCATAACGATACTGCATAATGATACTGCATAACGATACTGCATAACGATACTGCATAACGATACTGCATAACGATACTGCATAATGATACTGCATAACGATACTGCATAATGATACTGCATAATGATACTGCATAACGATACTGCATAACGATACTCCATAATGATACTGCATAACGATACAGCATAACGATACTGCATAACGATACAGCATAACGATACTGCATACTGATTACTCCATAATGATACAGCATAATGATACTGCATAATGATACTGCATAATGATACTGCATAATGATACTGCATACTGATTACTGCATAATGATACTGCATAACGATACAACAGCATAACGATACTACTGCATAACAATACTGCATAATGATACTACTGCATAACAATACTACTGCATAACAATACTGCATAATGATACTACTGCATCACGATACTACTGCATAACGATACTACTGCATAATGATACTGCATACTGATTACTGCATAACGATACTGCATAATGATACTGCATAATGATACTGCATACTGATTACTGCATAATGATACTGCATAACGATACTGCATAATGATACTGCATAATGATACTGCATAACGCTACTGCATAATGATACTGCATAATGATACTGCATAATGATACTGCATAACGGTACTGCATAATGATACAGCATAACGATACTGCATAATGATACTGCATAACGATACTGCATAATGATACTGCATAATGATACTACATAATGATACTGCATAATGATACTGCATACTGATTACTGCATAATGATACTGCATAACGATACTGCATAACGATACTGCATAATGATACTGCATAATGATACTGCATAACGATACTGCATAATGATACTGCATAATGATACTGCATAATGATACTGCATAACGATACAGCATAACGATACTGCATAATGATACTGCATAACGATACTGCATAACGATACTGCATAATGATACTGCATAACGATACTGCATAATGATACTGCATAACGATACTGCATAACGATACTGCATAATGATACTGCATAACGATACTGCATAAAGATACTGCATAATGATACTGCATAACGATACTGCATAACGATACTGCATAATGATACTGCATAACGATACAGCATAACGATACTGCATAACGATACAGCATAACGATACTGCATACTGATTACTCCATAATGATACAGCATAATGATACTGCATAATGATACTGCATAATGATACTGCATAATGATTACTGCATAATGATACTGCATAACGATACAACAGCATAACGATACTACTGCATAACAATACTGCATAATGATACTACTGCATAACAATACTACTGCATAACAATACTGCATAATGATACTACTGCATAACAATACTACTGCATAACAATACTGCATAATGATACTACTGCATAATGATACTACAGCATCACGATACTACTGCATAATGATACTACTGCATAACGATACCAGGACCATGCCCCAGGACTACCTGACATGATGACTCCTTGCTGTCCCCAGTCCACCTGGCCATGCTGCTGTTCCAGTTTCAACTGACCTGAGCCCTAGGACCATGCCCCAGGACTACCTGACATGATGTCTCCTTGCTGTCCCCAGTCCACCTGGCCATGCTGCTGCTTCAGTTTCAACTTCCACCTGACTGTGCTGCTGTTCCAGTTTCAACTGTTCTGCCTTATTATTATTCGACCATGCTGGTCATTTATGAACATTTGAACATCTTGGCCATGTTCTGTTATAATCTCCACCCGGCACAGCCAGAAGAGGACTGGCCACCCCACATAGCCTGGTTCCTCTCTAGGTTTCTTCCTAGGTTTTCGCCTTTCTAGGGAGTTTTTCCTAGCCACCGTGCTTCTACTCCTGCATTGCTTGCTGTTTGAGGTTTTAGGCTGAGTTTCTGTACAGCACTTTGAGATATCAGCTGATGTACGAAGGGCTATATAAATAAATTTGATTTGATACTACTGCATAACGATACTACTGTATCACGATACTACTGCATAACGATACTGCATAATGATACTAGTGCATAACGATACTACTGCATCATGATACTACTGCATAACGATACTGCATAATGATACTACTGCATAACATTACTGCATAATGCTACTGCATAACAATACTGCATAATGATACTGCACAATGATACTACTGCATAACAATACTACTGCATAACGATACTACTGCATAACGATACTACTGCATCACGATACTACTGCATAACGATACTGCATAATTATACTACTGCATAATGATACTACTGCATCACGATACTGCATAATGATACTACTGCATAATGCTACTGCATAATAATAATACTGCATAATGATACTGCATAACTGTACTGCATAACAATACTACTGCATAACAACACTAGAACAGGGCTCCGGGCAGCCGAGCGGAAATGGAGGAAAACTCGCCTCCCTGCGGACCTGGCATCCTTTCACTCCCTCCTCTCTACATTTTCCTCCTCTGTCTCTGCTGCTAAAGCCACTTTCTACCACTCTAAATTCCAAGCATCTGCCTCTAACCCTAGGAAGCTCTTTGCCACCTTCTCCTCCCTCTTGAATCCTCCTCCCCCTCCCCCCCCTCCTCCCTCTCTGCAGATGACTTCGTCAACCATTTTGAAAAGAAGGTCGACGACATCCGATCCTCGTTTGCTAAGTCAAACGACACCGCTGGTTCTGCCCACACTGCCCTACCCTGTGCTCTGACCTCTTTCTCCCTCTCTCTCCAGATGACATCTCGCGTCTTGTGACGGCCGGCCGCCCAACAACCTGCCCGCTTGACCCTATCCCCTCCCTCTCTTCTCCAGACCATCTCCGGTGACCTTCTCCCCTTACCTCACCTCGCTCATCAACTCATCCCTGACCGCTGGCTACGTCCCTCCCGTCTTCAAGAGAGCGAGAGTTGCACCCTTCTGAAAAAACCTACACTCGATCCCTCCGATGTCAACAACTACAGACCAGTATCCCTTCTTTCTTTTCTCTCCAAAACTCTTGAACGTGCCGCCCTGGCCAGCTCTCCCGCTATCTCTCTCAGAATGACCTTCTTGATCCAAATCAGTCAGGTTTCAAGACTAGTCATTCAACTGAGACTGCTCTTCTCTGTATCACGGAGGCGCTCCGCACTGCTAAAGCTAACTCTCTCTCCCTCTGCTCTCATCCTTCTAGACCTATCGGCTGCCTTCGATACTGTGAACCATCAGATCCTCCTCATCCACCCTCTCCGAGTTGGGCATCTCCGGCGCGGCCCACGCTTGGATTGCGTCCTACCTGACAGGTCGCTCCTACCAGGTGGCGTGGCGAGAATCTGTCTCCTCACCACATGCTCACCACTGGTGTCCCCCAGGGCTCTGTTCTAGGCCCTCCTATTCTCTATACACCAAGTCACTTGGCTCTGTCATAACCTCACATGGTCTCTCCTATCATTGCTATACAGACGACACACAATTAATCTTCTCCTTTCCCCCTTCTGACGACCAGGTGGCGAATCGCATCTCTGCATGTCTGGCAGACATATCAGTGTGGATGACGGATCATCACCTCAAGCTGAACCTCGGCAAGACGGAGCTGCTCTTCCTCCCGGGAAGGACTGCCCGTTCCATGATCTCGCCATCACGGTTGACAACTCCATTGTGTCCTCCTCCCAGAGCGCTAAGAACCTTGGCGTGATCCTGGACAACACCCTGTCGTTCTCAAATAACATCAAAGGCGGTGGCCCGTTCCTGTAGGTTCATGCTCTACAACATCCGCAGAGTACGACCCTGCCTCACACAGGAAGCGGGCGCAGGTCCTAATCCAGGCACTTGTCATCTCCCTTCTGGATTACTGCAACTCGCTGTTGGCTGGGCTCCCTGCCTGTGCCATTAAACCCTACAACTCATCCAGAAACGCCGCAGCCCTGCCTGGTGTTCAACCTTCCCAAGTTCTCTCACGTCACCCCCGCCTCCTCCGCTCTCCACTGGCTTCCAGTTGGCTCGTGATCCGCTACAAGACCATGGTGCTTGCCTGCGGAGCTGTGAGGGGAACGGCACCTCACTACCTCCAGGCTCTGATCAGGCCCTACACCCAAACAAGGGCACTGGGTTCATCCACCTCTGGCCTGCTCGCCTCCCTACCACCGAGGAAGCTACAGTTCCCGCCTCAGCCCAGTCAAAACTGTTCGCTGCTCTGGCCCTCCAATGGTGGAACAAACTCCCTCACGACGCCAGGACAGCGAGTCAATCACCACCTTCCGGAGACACCTGAAACCCCACCTCTTTAAGGAATACCTAGGATAGGATAAAGTAATCCTTCCCCCAACCCCTCCCCCCTAAAAGACCTAGATGCACTATTGTAAAGTGGCTGTTCCACTGGATGTCATAAGGTGAAAGCACCAATTTGTAAGTCGCTCTGGATAAGAGCGTCTGCTAAATGACTTAAATGTAAATGTATAATGCTACTACTGCATAACAATACTATTGCATAATGATGCTACTGGATAATGATACTGCATAATGATACTACTGCATAACAATAATGCATAACGATACTGCATAACGATACTACTGCATGACCTTACTACTGCATAACGATACTACTGCATAATGATACTGCATAACGATACTGCACTATATAGGGATTAGGGTGCCATTTGGATGGCATACTGCACTATATAGGGATTAGGGTGCCATTTGGATGGCATACTGCACTATATAGGGATTAGGGTGGCATTTGGATGGCATACTGCACTATATAGGGATTAGGGTGCCATTTGGATGGCATCCTGCACTATATAGGGATTAGGGTGCCATTTGGATGGCATCCTGCACTATATAGGGATTAGGGTGCCATTTGGATGGCATCCTGCACTATATAAGGATTAGGGTGGCATTTGGATGGCATACTGCACTATATAGGGATTAGGGTGGCATTTGGAAGGTATTTTTAGACACAGGTACAGGTAGGCGTTGGTGTCTAGACAAACAGCTTGTCTAACAGGAACAGGATGGTCTTGTCTAATAGGAACAGGGTGGTCTTGTCTAACAGGAACAGGATGGTCTTGTCTAACAGGAACAGGATGGTCTTGTCTAATAGGAACAGGGTGGTCTTGTCTAATAGGAACAGGGTGGTCTTGTCTAACAGGAACAGGGTGGTCTTGTCTAACAGGAACAGGATGGTCTTGTCTAACAGGAACAGGGTGGTCTTGTCTAACAGGAACAGGATGGTCTTGTCTAATAGGAACAGGGTGGTATTGTCTAACAGGAACAGGGTGGTCTTGTCTAACAGGAACAGGATGGTCTTGTCTAACAGGAACAGGGTGGTCTTGTCTAACAGGAACAGGATGGTCTTGTCTAATAGGAACAGGGTGGTCTTGTCTAACAGGAACAGGATGGTCTTGTCTAACAGGAACAGGGTGGTCTTGTCTAACAGGAACAGGGTGGTCTTGTCTAACAGGAACAGGATGGTCTTGTCTAACAGGAACAGGGTGGTCTTGTCTAACAGGAACAGGGGGAGAGGAGGAGAGGAGGGACAGCAGGAAGTGACAGCATGGGGGGAGAGGAGGGACAGCATGGGGGGAGGAGGAACAGAGGGAGGGAGGGACAGGATGGGAGGAAGGAGGGATGGAGGGACATTAGGAAGGAGGAGGGAGGGACAGGAGGGGGAGAGGAGGGACAGCAGGGGGAGAGGAGGAGAGGAGGAGAGGGGACAGCATGGGGGGAGGAAGGAGAGGAGGGACAGCAGGGGGAGAGGAGGAGGGACAGCAGGGGGCGGGGGGAGGGAGAGACAAAGGCTTTATTATCATTATCTACGGTCAAGCAGCAAGCACATCCAGCTTTGAAAATAATAGAAGTTTCACTGTATGACTCATAACTCATTGTTACAGTCCAACCTCAAGCCTGAACAATACTGCTGTACCCTGCAAACCAACACCCATAGAGGATTACATTCTCAACTGACAAAAACGTAGAAATTCTTCAAAATACACTTTAAGCCGACTACAACGCCACCCCAAACAATATATTCAACATATCTCCCCACCACTATCTCTCTCCCCACCACTATCTCTCTGTCCCCACCAATATCTCTCCCTCTCCCTCTGTCTCCCCCACCACTATCTCTCTCTCCCCTCTGTCTCCCCACCACTATCTCTCTCTCCTCTGTCTCCCCACCACTATCTCTCTCCCTCTGTCTCCCCACCACTATCTCTCTCTCTCCCTGTCTCCCCACCACTCTCTCCCTCTCCCTCTGTCTCCCCACCACTATCTCTCTCTCTCTCCCTCTGTCTCCCCACCACTATCTCTCTCTCCCTCTGTCTCCCCACCACTATCTCTCTCTCCCTCTGTCTCCCCACCACTATATCTCTCTCTCCCTCTGTCTCCCCAAGACTGTCTCCCCACCACTGTCTCCCCACCACTATCTCTCTCCCTCTGTCTCCCCACCACTGTCTCCCCACCACTATCTCTCTCTCCCTCTGTCTCCCCACCACTATCTCTCTCTCCCTCTGTCTCCCCACCACTATATCTCTCTCTCCCTCTGTCTCCCCACCACTATCTCTCTCTCCCTCTGTCTCCCCACCACTATATCTCTCTCTCCCTCTGTCTCCCCACCACTATATCTCTCTCTCTCCTCTGTCTCCCCACCACTATCTCTCTCTCTCCCTCTGTCTCCCCACCACTGTCTACCCACCACTATCTCTCTCCCTCTGTCTCCCCACCACTATCTCTCTCTCTCCCTCTGTCTCCCCACCACTATATCTCTCTCTCCCTCTGTCTACCCACCACTATCTCTCTCCCTCTGTCTCCTCACCACTATCTCTCTCCCTCTGTCTCCCCACCACTATATCTCTCTCTCCCTCAGTCTACCCACCACTATCTCTCTCTCTCCCTCTGTCTCCCACCACTATATCTCTCTCTCCCTCTGTCTGCCCACCACTATCTCTCTCTCTCCCTCTGTCTCCCCACCACTATATCTCTCTCTCCCTCTGTCTACCCACCACTATCTCTCTCCCTCTGTCTCCCCACCACTGTCTACCCACCACTATCTCTCTCCCTCTGTCTCCCCACCACTATATCTCTCTCCCCAACACTATATCTCTCTCCCCACCACTATCTCTCTCCCTCTCCATCTCTCTCCTCATATCTCTCTCTCTATCTCAACCCTCCTATCTCTAATCAAACATCCCAGAAAAGTGCTCAAATCGTAGCCCATGTTAACATATGTAGCCTAAGAAACCTAAGGTTCATGAAATGAATAACTTGCTAGTAACAGATGACATTCATAGTCTGACTATGTCTGAAACTCACTTAGATAATACCTTTCATTATACAATGGTAGCAATACATGGCTATAACATCTACAGAAAAGGCAGAAATGCCAATGGTGGAGGTGTTGCTGTTTATATTCAGAACCACTTTACTGTAAAGATTAGAGAGGATCTCATGTTAAATACTGTTGTAGTAATATGGCTACAGGTTCATCTGCCTCCCCTAAAGCCCATTCTGGTGGGAAGCTGCTATAGACCAGTCAGTATCTGGATAATGTTAAATACTGTTGTAGTAATATGGCTACAGGTTCATCTGCCTCACCTAAAGCCCATTCTGGAGGGAAGCTGCTATAGACCAGTCAGTATCTGGATAATGTTAAATACTGTTGTAGTAATATGGCTACAGGTTCATCTGCCTCACCTAAAGCCCATTCTGGTGGGAAGCTGCTATAGACCAGTCAGTATCTGGATAATGTTAAATACTGTTGTAGTAATATGGCTACAGGTTCATCTGCCTCACCTAAAGCCCATTCTGGTGGGAAGCTGCTATAGACCAGTCAGTATCTGGGTAATGTTAAATACTGTTGTAGTAATATGGCTACAGGTTCATCTGCTTCACCTAAAGCCCCATTCTGGTGGGAAGCTGCTATAGACCAGTCAGTATCTGGGTAATGTTAAATACTGTTGTATTAATATGGCTACAGGTTCATCTGCCTCACCTAAAGCCCATTCTGGTGGGAAGCTGCTATAGACCAGTCAGTATCTGGGTAATGTTAAATACTGTTGAAGTCATATGGCTACAGGTTCATCTGCCTCACCTAAAGCCCCATTCTGGTGGGAAGCTGCTATAGACCAGTCAGTATCTGGATAATGTTAAATACTGTTGTAGTAATATGGCTACAGGTTCATCTGCCTCACCTAAAGCCCATTCTGGAGGGAAGCTGCTATAGACAGTCAGTATCTGGATAATGTTAAATACTGTTGAAGTAATATGGCTACAGGTTCATCTGCTTCACCTAAAGCCCATTCTGGTGGGAAGCTGCTATAGACCAGTCAGTATCTGGATAATGTTAAATACTGTTGTAGTAATATGGCTACAGGTTCATCTGCCTCCCCTAAAGCCCATTCTGGTGGGAAGCTGCTGTAGACCTCCAAGCGCTAACAGTCAGTATGTGGATAATGTTAAATACTGTTGAAGTCATATGGCTACAGGTTCATCTGCCTCACCTAAAGCCCATTCTGGTGGGAAGCTGCTGTAGACCTCCAAGCGCTAACAGTCAGTATGTGGATAATGTTAAATACTGTTGAAGTCATATGGCTACAGGTTCATCTGCCTCTCCTAAAGCCCATTCTGGTGGGAACCTGCTGTAGACCTCCAAGCGCTAACAGTCAGTATCTGGATAACATGTGTGAAATGCTTGATAATGTATGTGATATCAACAGAGAGGTATATTTTCTGGGTGATTTAAATATTGACTGGCTTTCATCAAGCTGCCCACTCAAGAAAAGCTTCAAACTGTAACCAGTGCCTGCAACATGGTTCAGGTTGTCAGTCAACCTACCAGGGTAGTTACAAACAGCACAGGGATTAAATCATCAACATGTATTGATCACATCTTTACTAATGTTGCAGAAATGTACTTTAAAACAGTATCCAAATCCATAGGATGTAGTGATCACAATATAGTAGCCATATCTAGGAAAACCAAAGTTCCAAAGGCTGGGCCTAATATAGTGTTTAAGAGGTCATACAATAGGTTTTGTAGTAATTCCTCCGTTGACGATGTAAATAATATTTGTTGGTCTGTGGTGTGTAATGAGGAGCAACCAGACGCTGCTGGTCTGTGGTGTGTAATGAGGAGCAACCAGACGCTGCTGGTCTGTGGTGTGTAATGAGGAGCAACCAGATGCTGCTGGTCTGTGGTGTGTAATGAGGAGCAACCAGACGCTGCTGGTCTGTAATGAGGAGCAACAAGACACTGCTGGTCTGTGGTGTGTAATGAGGAGCAACCAGACACTGCTGGTCTGTGGTGTGTAATGAGGAGCAACCAGACGCTGCTGGTCTGTGGTGTGTAATGAGGAGCAACCAGACGCTGCTGGTCTGTGGTGTGTAATGAGGAGCAAACAGACGCTGCTGGTCTGTGGTGTGTAATGAGGAGCAACCAGACGCTGCTGGTCTGTGGTGTGTAATGAGGAGCAACCAGACGCTGCTGGTCTGTGGTGTGTAATGAGGAGCAACCAGACGCTGCTGGTCTGTGGTGTGTAATGAGGAGCAAACAGACGCTGCTGGTCTGTGGTGTGTAATGAGGAGCAACAAGACGCTGCTGGTCTGTGGTGTGTAATGAGGAGCAACCAGACGCTGCTGGTCTGTGGTGTGTAATGAGGAGCAACCAGACGCTGCTGGTCTGTGGTGTGTAATGAGGAGCAACCAGACGCTGCTGGTCTGTGGTGTGTAATGAGGAGCAACCAGACGCTGCTGGTCTGTGGTGTGTAATGAGGAGCAACCAGACGCTGCTGGTCTGTGGTGTGTAATGAGGAGCAACCAGACGCTGCTGGTCTGTAATGAGGAGCAACAAGACACTGCTGGTCTGTGGTGTGTAATGAGGAGCAACCAGACGCTGCTGGTCTGTGGTGTGTAATGAGGAGCAACCAGACGCTGCTGGTCTGTGGTGTGTAATGAGGAGCAACCAGACGCTGCTTGTCTGTGGTGTGTAATGAGGAGCAACCAGACGCTGCTGGTCTGTGGTGTGTAATGAGGAGCAACCAGACGCTGCTGGTCTGTGGTGTGTAATGAGGAGCAACCAGACGCTGCTGGTCTGTGGTGTGTAATGAGGAGCAACCAGACGCTGCTGGTCTGTGGTGTGTAATGAGGAGCAACCAGACGCTGCTGGTCTGTGGTGTAATGAGGAGCAACCAGACGCTGCTGGTCTGTGGTGTGTAATGAGGAGCAACCAGACGCTGCTGGTCTGTGGTGTGTAATGAGGAGCAACCAGACGCTGCTGGTCTGTGGTGTGTAATGAGGAGCAACCAGACGCTGCACTTGATGCATTTATGAAACTACTTATTCCAGTTACTAATAAACACACATTAAGAAAAGGACTGTAAAAACTGTTAAATCCACTTGGATTGATGAGGAATTGAAACATCGTATGGTTGAGAGGGATGAGGCAAAAGGTATAGCAAATAAGTCTGGCAGCACAACCCATTGGCCAACGTCCTGCAAATTGAGAAATCATGTGACTAAACTGAATAAAAAGAAGAAAGTATACTATGAAACAGAGGTAAATAACAAAGAATGATAGTAAAAAGCTTTGGGGCATCTTACATGAAATGTTGGGGAAAAAGTCTATCTCAGCTCCATCATTCATTGAATCAGATGGTTCATTCATTACAGAGCCTACTGATATTGTCAACTACTTTAAAGATTTTTTAATTGGTAAGATTAGCAAACTTAGGCATGACATGCCACCAACAAATGCTGACACTACACATCCAAGTATATCGGACCAAATTATGAAATACAAGACCTGTACTTTTGAATTCCATAAAGTCAGTGTGGAAGAGGTGGAAAAGTATTGTTGTCTATCAACAATGACAAGCCAGCAGGGTCTGACAACTTGTATGGAAAATTACTGAAGATAATAGCGAACAATATTGCCACTCCTATTTACCATATCCTTCAATTTAAGCCTACTAGAGAGTGTGTTCCCTCAGGTCTGGAGGGAAGCGAAAGTCATTCCTCTACCCAAGAATATTAAAACCCCCTTTACTGGCTCAAATAGCCGACCAATCAGACTGCTACCAACCCTTAGTAAACAACTGGAAAAAACTTGTGTTTGAACAGATACAGTGCTATTTCACAGTGAACAAATTGACAACAGACTTTCAGCATGCTTATAGAGAAGGACATTCAACAAGCACAGCACTTACACAAATGACTGATGATTGGCTGAGAAAAATTGATGATAAAAAGATTGTGGGGGCTGTTTTGTTAGACTTCAGTGCAGCTTTGACATTATCGATCATAGTCTGCTGCTGGAAAAACGTATCTGTTATGGCT
>NW_027038242.1:0-27763 GCF_034236695.1 Oncorhynchus nerka | reverse complement strand
TAGAATCAGGTCACCTCTAGTGTTCTAATGACACCAGCTCTGTAGAATCAGGTCACCTCTAGTGATCTAATGATTGTAGTTCGTTCGTTGTTCCAAGTTAAAATATGAATCTTTCCAAGTTAGAGTTGTGCTTTATTGAGGTAATACAGCATGATTATAACAGGTATTTTGGATATAGTAATCAAATAACACAATCGTGTGTATTAGATGGAAGAGTTACATATTCTCAGACTCATCCACAAACAATCCCATGAGATTTAATACATGTATTTTTAAACCAGCCATCCAGTATATATATATATAGATATGTACAGATGGTTTATGTTTGGTTGCATGTATACCGCTGTTCCCTCCATTATCTTTCACACTTTCAACATATAAACGTTAAAATCAGAGACAAAAAAATAAATAAATACACTTTAAATAAGTATCGGAGATGAAGACACAGAACATGTCATTTCACCATGTATAATAGTGACATACTCATCATCATGAGTTCTGCAGGAATCTGTGCCTCTATACATGACAATGAGATGTCACTGTGACATTGGCTTTACCTAGCCTGGCTACCAGACATGCTATTAGCTGTGATTCCACTCCTTGGCATTTGACAAGCAGAGGCAAGGAGTGGAACGACAGCACAAACAGGCCTGGTACCCAGGCTAACATTCACCTACGATTATCAAAACAATAAATCCTCTTTACTGTTTTCACTGCTGGGAATCAAAGACAACGTTCTGGGAATCATATACAACGTTCTGGGAATCATATACAACGTTCTGGGAATCAAATACAACGTTCTGGGAATCAAATACAACGTTCTGGGAATCAAATACAACGTTCTGGGAATCAAATACAACGTTCTGGGAATCAAATACAACGTTCTGGGAATCATATAAAATACAACGTTCTGGGAATCATATACAACGTTCTGGGAATCATATACAACGTTCTGGGAATCAAATACAACGTTCTGGGAATCATATAAAATACAACGTTCTGGGAATTATATAAAATACAACGTTCTGGGAATCATATAAAAGACAAGGTGTTAACCTGCTGGGAATCATAGAAAAGACAAGGTGTTAACCTGCTGGGAATCATAGAAAAGACAACGTGTTAACCTGCTGGGAATCATATAAAAGACAAAGTGCTGGGAATCATATAAAATACAACGTGTTAACCTGCTGGGAATCATATAAAATACAACGTGTTAACCTGCTGGGAATCATATAAAAGACAAGGTGTTAACCTGTTGGGAATCATATGAAAGACAAAGTGCTGGGAATCATATAAAATACAACGTGTTAACCTGCTGGGAATCAAATACAAGACAAAGTGCTGTGAATCAAATACAAGACAAAGTGCTGTGAATCAAATGCAAGACAAAGTGCTGTGAATCAAATAAACGTTACAGCTGTTTTGTAGTTTCATAATGGTGTTACTGCTGTTTTGTCACTTCATAATGGTGTTACTGCTGTTTTGTTGTTTCATAATGGTGTTACTGCTGTTTTGTTACTTCATAATGGTGTTACTGTTGTTTTGTAGTTTCATAATGGTGTTACTGCTGTTTTGTAGTTTCATAATGGTGTTACTGCTGTTTTGTAGTTTCATAATGGTGTTACTGCTGTTTATGTTACTTCATAATGGTGTTACTGCTGTTTTGTTGTTTCATAATGGTGTTACTGCTGTTTATGTTACTTCATAATGGTGTTACTGCTGTTTTGTAGTTTCATAATGGTGTTACTGCTGTTTATGTTACTTCATAATGGTGTTACTGCTGTTTTGTTTCATAATGGTGTTTACTGCTGTTTATGTTACTTCATAATGGTGTTACTGCTGTTTTTGTTGTTTCATAATGGTGTTACTGCTGTTTATGTCACTTCATAATGGTGTTACTGCTGTTTTGTTGTTTCATAATGGTGTTACTGCTGTTTTGTTGTTTCATAATGGTGTTACTGCTGTTTTGTTTGTTTCATAATGGTGGTACTGCTGTTTTTGTTACTTCATAATGGTGTTACTGCTGTTTTGTCACTTCATAATGGTGTTACCTTTGTTTGTCACTTCATAATGGTGGTACTGCTGTTTTGTTACTTCATAATGGTGTTACTGCTGTTTTGTCACTTCATAATGGTGTTACTGCTGTTTTGTCACTTCATAATGGTGGTACTGCTGTTTTGTTGTTTCATAATGGTGTTACTGCTGTTTTGTCACTTCATAATGGTGTTACTGCTGTTTTGTAGTTTCATAATGGTGTTACTGCTGTTTTGTTGTTTCATAATGGTGTTACTGCTGTTTTGTTGTTTCATAATGGTGTTACTGCTGTTTTGTCACTTCATAATGGTGTTACTGCTGTTTTGTTGTTTCATAATGGTGTTACTGCTGTTTTGTCACTTCATAATGGTGTTACTGCTGTTTTGTTACTTCATAATGGTGTTACTGCTGTTTTGTCACTTCATAATGGTGTTACTGCTGTTTTGTCACTTCATAATGGTGTTACTGCTTGTCATTAATGGTTACTTCATGTTGTTCATAATGGTGTTACTGCTGTTTTGTAGTTTCATAATGGTGTTACTGCTGTTTTATAGTTTCATAATGGTGTTACTGCTGTTTTATAGTTTCATAATGGTGGTACTGCTGTTTTGTTGTTTCATAATGGTGGTACTGCTGTTTATGTTACTTCATAATGGTGTTACTGCTGTTTTGTTGTTTCATAATGGTGGTACTGCTGTTTTGTCACTTCATAATGGTGTTACTGCTGTTTTGTTGTTTCATAATGGTGGTACTGCTGTTTTGTTGTTTCATAATGGTGGTACTGCTGTTTATGTTACTTCATAATGGTGTTACTGCTGTTTTGTTGTTTCATAATGGTGGTACTGCTGTTTTGTCGTTTCATAATGGTGTTACTGCTGTTTTGTCGTTTCATAATGGTGTTACTGCTGTTTTGTCACTTCATAATGGTGTTACTGCTGTTTGTTACTTCATAATGGTGTTACTGCTGTTTTGTCACTTCATAATGGTGTTACTGCTGTTTTATAGTTTCATAATGGTGTTACAGCTGTTTTATAGTTTCATAATGGTGTTACTGCTGTTTTGTCACTTCATAATGGTGGTACTGCTGTTTTATACTTTCATAATGGTGTTACAGCTGTTTTATAGTTTCCTAATGGTGTTACTGCTGTTTATGTCACTTCATAATGGTGTTACTGCTGTTTTGTCACTTCATAATGGTGTTACTGCTGTTTTGTCACTTCATAATGGTGTTACTGCTGTTTTATAGTTCCATAATGGTGTTACAGCTGTTTTGTCACTTCATAATGGTGTTACTGCTGTTTTATAGTTGCATAATGGTGTTACTGCTGTTTTGTCACTTCATAATGGTGTTACTGCTGTTTTATAGTTTCATAATGGTGTTACAGCTGTTTAGTCACTTCATAATGGTGTTACTGCCTGATACAGCTTCCTTAGTCAATGCTAGCATGACGCTAATGCCGTATGCTTTAGGTGTGCACGCGCACGTGTGTGTGTGTGTTTGCATAT
This sequence comes from Oncorhynchus nerka, assembly GCF_034236695.1. Classification (NCBI taxonomy): domain Eukaryota; kingdom Metazoa; phylum Chordata; class Actinopteri; order Salmoniformes; family Salmonidae; genus Oncorhynchus; species Oncorhynchus nerka. Next base: position 24,223 of record NW_027038242.1, on the reverse strand, counting down.
GTTTGTCTGGATAAGCGTGCGCGCAGGCACATGCACATTCATGTGTGTCCATGGAAAACAGAGAAAGCATGGGGGGTGGGGTGGTCCGACAATTAAGGACAGGTGGTGGGCGGAGACATCAGATGGGGTCGTGTCCAGACTTCATATGGGGGTGTGTCCAGACTTCATATGGGGGTGTGTCCAGACATCATATGGGGGTGTGTCCAGACTGCAGATGGAGTTGTGACCAGACTTCAGATGGAGGTTTGACCAGACCCATGGGGGTGTGTCCAGACTGAAGATGGAGGTGTGACCAGACTCATGGGGATGTGTCCAGGCTACAGATGAAGTTGTGTCCAGGCTTCAGTTTTAGGTGTGACCAGACTCATGGAGGTGTGTCCAGACTGCAGATGGAAAGGTGTCCAGACTGCAGATGGATGTGTGTCCAGACTTCAGATGGAGATGTGTCCAGACTGCAGATGGAGATGTGTCCAGACTGCAGATGGAGGTGTGTCCAGACTGCAGATGGAAGTGTGTCCAGACTACAGATGAGTGTGTCCAGACTGCATGAGGACAGGTGTCCAGAGTTCCAGATGGATGGGACTAGACTGATTGATGTGTCCCACTACAGATGGAGTTGTGATCAGACTGCAGATGGAGTTGTGACCAGATATCAGATGGAGGTGTGTCCAGACTCATGGAGTGTGTCCAGACTACAGATGGAGAGGTGACCAGACTGCAGATGGAGGTGTGACCAGACTGCAGATGCAGGTGTGAACAGACTTCAGATGGAGGTGTCCAGACTCATGGAGGTGTGACCAGTCTTTAGATGGAGTGTGTCCAGACTACAGATGAAGGCAGGTGTCCAGGATTCAAGGGGGTGTCCAGACTTAAGATGGAGCTGCACTTTGCAGACTTCAGGATGTAAAAAGTCTCAGACTTCGTATTTTTGAGGTGGGGGTAATGACTCTGCAGATGAAAAGGTGTCCTCTGGACTGTCCTCCAAGACCTGCCAGGTGGACACAGAACACACAGAACACACAGAACACACAGAACACAGAACACAGGACACAATAGATGGAGGAGGGGTGTGTGAACACACAGAACACACAGAAAGGTGTCCACACACACAGATACAGAACACTGGAACACACACACAGAACACACAGAACACACAGAACACACACACAGAACACACAGAACACACACCACACACACACAGAAGACACACACACATATCTCAGTTAATTTATACATCAGTCTGTCCCTCTCAGTCTATGGAGTGTTCTGAATGTTTAGTTTGTTTTGAAACCTTTTTAAAAACCAATATGAAGCCAATACATGAAAGTTTCTCTGAAAGCGTAAAACAGGAGAGCCTTGGTTTTGTTCTCTTAGTTGGAGTCAGTTGAACCTGTGTGTCGGGATGGAGTGTGTGACTGTGTGTTTCTGTGACTATGATCAGAGTGTGTGTGTGTGTGTGTTGTGTGTATCTGTGTGTGTGTCTAGTGTGTGTGTCTGTGTGTGTGTCTGTGTGTGTGTCTGTGTGTGTGTCTGTGTGTCTGTGTGTGTCTGTGTGTGTGTGTGTGTGTGTGTGTGTGTGTGTGTGTGTGTGTGTGTGAGTGTGTGTGTGTGTGTGTGTGTGTGTATAGCCTACCCTTCCGGCGTCCATGACCAGTATACGATCTGACTCCAGGACAGTGTTAATGTCGGTGGCGATAGTAAGCATGGTACAGTCCTGGAACGCGTCTCTGATGGTGTGCTGGATCAGAGAGTCCGTCTCTGAGTCGATCGACGCGCGTCGCCTGTCAACAAGATGATCTGAGGAGGAGAGACCAGGCTAACGTGTCATTCAGGTTACTAGGATACCAGCTGTGTAGTCTTGAAAGAACAGGAGAGACCAGGCTAACGTGTCATTCAGGTTACTAGGATACCAGCTGTGTACCAGGCTAACGTGTCATTCAGGTTACTAGGAAACCAGCTGTGTGCCAGGCTAACGTGTCATTCAGGTTACCAGGATACCAGCTGTGTACCAGGCTAACGTGTCATTCAGGTTACTAGGATACCAGCTGTGTACCAGGCTAACGTGTCATTCAGGTTACTAGGATACCAGCTGTGTACCAGGCTAACGTGTCATTCAGGTTACTAGGATACCAGCTGTGTACCGGGCTAACGTGTCATTCAGGTTACTAGGATACCAGCTGTGTAGTCTCACAACGCCATCCTTCCAGGTCTGGAAGAAGCTTGGAAATGGAGGCTAGTAACTATGTAAATTGGTAGTAAATACCTGGTCATTTCTGTACCGTAAAATCCATTTTCCTGGGATACAGTACGGCTAAGCTGTATGTACATTGTATGTTGCTGTAAGAGGAGATCTTTCTGTGAGCTGACCTTGGAGTTTCGTAGCAGTGCTCTGGCCATACACATCAGCTGTCTTCTCCTACAGAGGATTCTCCCATTTTCCCTACGTCCCACTGCAGCTTCTCAGGAGACTGGAGATCTGAGACACAGAGGGGACGGGCGTTGTTGATATCATCATATTATCATAATCGCCATCGCTACCAACACCATCACTGCCATAATCATCACCGTCATAATCACCATTAGCATCATTACCATCATCACCATCAACATCATCACCATCATCATCATCCCATCATCATCATCACCATTATCATCATCATTATCATCATCACCATCTATATCACTTTCAACTGGGGTCATCTGATCTCTGTCAGACAACCTACTCCTCCCCATAGAGTCAGACAACCTACAGTAAACCAGGCCTTATCTAATGTTCCCCATAGAGTCAGATACCCTACAGTAACAGGCCTTATGTAATGGTCCCCATAGAGTCAGATACCCTACAGTAACAACCCTATAGAGGCAGACAACCTAAAATGGTCCCATAGAGTCAGACAACCTACAGTAAACCAGGCCTTATCTAATGTTCTCTCAGATACCCTACAGTAACAGGCCTATGTAATGGTCAGAGTCAGACCTACAGTAACAGGCCTTATGTAATGGTCCCTATAGGAGTGCAGACAACCTACAGTAAACCAGGCCTCAGTAATGTTCAGAGTCAGACCCTACAGTAAAACAGGCCTTATGTAATGTTCCCCATAGAGTCAGATACCCTACAGTAACAGGCCTTATGTAATGGTCCCCATAGAGGCAGAACAGGCCTTGCGTAATGGTCCCTAGAGGCAGAACCAGGCCTCATGTAATGGTCCCCATAGAGGCAGACAACCTACAGTAAACCAGGCCTTATCTAATGTTCCCCATAGAGTCAGATACCCTACAGTAACAGGCCTTATGTAATGGTCCCTATAGAGGCAGACAACCTACAGTAAACCAGGCCTCATCTAATGGTCCACATAGAGGCTGTACGTACTGTGTGTTTCATGAAAGTCTTATCCAGAGCAGACCAGATGTCCTCGTCACTATAGTTGTTGAAAGGATCCAGATTATACCTGCAACAGGGGGCAAGTCACATTGTAGAGACCAGAGGTTGAAAGAGTGGTCACCTGGAGAAACTAGTCCTGAACAAGTCACATTGCAGAGACACAGTAATACAGGTTGACAGAGAGGTCACACCTGGAGAAACTAGTCCTGAACCCAGTCAGGTAGAGACACAGTAATACAGGTTGACAGAGAGGTCACACCTGGAGAAACTAGTCTGAGTAATACAGGCTGACAGGTTGACAGAGTGGGTCACACCTGGAGAAACTAGTCCTGAACCCAGTCAGGTAGAGACACAGTAATACAGGTTGACAGGTCATACCTGGAGAAACTAGTCCTGATAGAAGGTTGACAGAGTGACAGTCAATACAGGTTGAACCACAGTAATACAGGTTGAATACCTGGAGAAACTTGACAGGCTGGCAGAGTGGTCACCTGGAGAAACTAGTCCTGAACCCAGTCAGATAGAGACACAGTACAGGCTGACAGAGAGGTGGCTAGTCCTGAGTAATACAGGCTGGCAGAGTGGTCACACCTGGAGAAACTAGACCTGAACCCAGTCAGATAGAGACATACTTAGTCAGTCAGATAGAACTGACAGAGTGGTCACACCTGGTCTAGTCCTGAACCCAGTGGTAGAGAACAGTGCATTACAGGTCCTGACAGGCTGGCAGAGTGGTCATACCTGGAGAAACTAGACCTGAACCCAGTCAGATAATACAGGCTGACAGAGTGGTCACACCTGGAGAAACTAGTCCTGAACCCAGTCAGGTAGAGACCAGTAATACAGGTTGACAGAGTGGTCATACCTGGAGAAACTAGTCCTGAGTAATACAGGCTTGGTCACACCTGGAGAAACTAGTCCCTTGAACCCAGTCAGGTAGAGACACTGGAGAGTGGTCATACCTGGGAGAAACTAGTCCTGAGTAATACAGGCTGGCAGAGTGGTCATACCTGGAGAAACTAGACCTGAACCCAGTCAGATAGAGACATGTCTTACAGGCTGACAGAGTGGTCACACCTGGAGAAACTAGTCCTGAACCCAGTCAGATAGAGACATGTCTTACAGGCTGACAGAGTGGTCATACCTGGAGAAACTAGTCCTGAACCCAGTCAGATAGAGACACAGTAATACAGGTTGACAGAGAGGTCACACCTGGAGAAACTAGACCTGAACCCAGTCAGGTAGAGACACATACAGGCTGACAGAGAGGTCATACCTGGAGAAACTAGTCCTGAACCCAGTCAGATAGAGACACAGTAATACAGGCTGGCAGAGTGGTCATACCTGGAGAAACTAGTCCTGAGTAATACAGGCTGGCAGAGTGGTCACACCTGGAGAAACTAGACCTGAACCCAGTCAGATAGAGACACATACAGGCTGACAGAGAGGTCATACCTGGAGAAACTAGTCCTGAACCCAGTCAGATAGAGACACAGTAATACAGGCTGGCAGAGTGGTCATACCTGGAGAAACTAGTCCTGAGTAATACAGGTTGACAGAGTGGTCATACCTGGAGAAACTAGTCCTGAGTAATACAGGCTGGCAGAGAGGTCATACCTGGAGAAACTAGACCTGAACCCAGTCAGGTAGAGACACAGTAATACAGGCTGACAGAGAGGTCACACCTGGAGAAACTAGACCTGATTAATACAGGCTGGCAGAGTGGTCACACCTGGAGAAACTAGACCTGAACCCAGTCAGGTAGAGACACAGTAATACAGGTTGACAGAGTGGTCATACCTGGAGAAACTAGTCCTGAGTAATACAAGCTGGCAGAGTGGTCATACCTGAGAAACTAGTCCTGAACCCAGTCAGATAGAGACATGTCTTACAGGCTGACAGAGTGGTCATACCTGGAGAAACTAGTCCTGAACCCAGTCAGATAGAGACACAGTAATACAGGTTGACAGAGAGGTCACACCTGGAGAAACTAGACCTGAACCCAGTCAGGTAGAGACAGTAATACAGGTTGACAGAGTGGTCATACCTGGAGAAACTAGTCCTGAGTAATACAAGCTGGCAGAGTGGTCACACCTGGAGAAACTAGTCCTGAACCCAGTCAGATAGAGACATGTCTTACAGGCTGACAGAGTGGTCATACCTGGAGAAACTAGTCCTGAGTAATACAGGCTGGCAGAGTGGTCATACCTGGAGAAACTAGTCCTGGACCCAGTCAGATAGAGACACGGTAATACAGGTTGACAGAGTGGTCATACCTGGAGAAACTAGTCCTGAACCCAGTCAGATAGAGACACATACAGGCTGACAGAGAGGTCATACCTGGAGAAACTAGTCCTGAACCCAGTCAGATAGAGACACATACAGGCTGACAGAGAGGTCATACCTGGAGAAACTAGTCCTGAACCCAGTCAGGTAGAGATACACAGAGGCTGACAGAGAGGTCATACCTGGAGAAACTAGTCCTGAACCCAGTCAGATAGAGACACATACAGGCTGACAGAGTGGTCACACCTGGAGAAACTAGTCCTGAACCCAGTCAGGTAGAGACACAGTAATACAGGTTGACAGAGTGGTCATACCTGGAGAAACTAGTCCTGAGTAATACAGGCTGGCAGAGTGGTCACACCTGGAGAAACTAGTCCTGAACCCAGTCAGGTAGAGACACAGTAATACAGGTTGACAGAGAGGTCATACCTGGAGAAACTAGTCCTGAACCCAGTCAGATAGAACCACAGTAATACAGGTTGACAGAGAGGTCATACCTGGAGAAACTAGTCCTGAGTAATACAGGCTGGCAGAGTGGTCATACCTGGAGAAACTAGTCCTGAACCCAGTCAGATAGAGACACATACAGGCTGACAGAGAGGTCATACCTGGAGAAACTAGTCCTGAGTAATACAGGCTGGCAGAGTGGTCATACCTGAGAAACTAGACCTGAACCCAGTCAGATAGAGACATGTCTTACAGGCTGACAGAGTGGTCACACCTGGAGAAACTAGTCCTGAACCCAGTCAGGTAGAGACACAGTAATACAGGTTGACAGAGTGGTCATACCTGGAGAAACTAGTCCTGAGTAATACAGGCTGGCAGAGTGGTCACACCTGGAGAAACTAGTCCTGAACCCAGTCAGGTAGAGACACAGTAATACAGGTTGACAGAGTGGTCATACCTGGAGAAACTAGTCCTGAGTAATACAGGCTGGCAGAGTGTTCATACCTGGAGAAACTAGACCTGAACCCAGTCAGATAGAGACATGTCTTACAGGCTGACAGAGTGGTCACACCTGGAGAAACTAGTCCTGAACCCAGTCAGATAGAGACACAGTAATACAGGTTGACAGAGAGGTCACACCTGGAGAAACTAGACCTGAACCCAGTCAGGTAGAGACACAGGCTGACAGAGAGGTCATACCTGGAGAAACTAGTCCTGAGTAATACAGGCTGGCAGAGTGGTCACACCTGGAGAAACTAGACCTGAACCCAGTCAGATAGAGACACATACAGGCTGACAGAGAGGTCATACCTGGAGAAACTAGTCCTGAACCCAGTCAGATAGAGACACAGTAATACAGGCTGGCAGAGTGGTCATACCTGGAGAAACTAGTCCTGAGTAATACAGGTTGACAGAGTGGTCATACCTGGAGAAACTAGTCCTGAGTAATACAGGCTGGCAGAGAGGTCATACCTGGAGAAACTAGACCTGAACCCAGTCAGGTAGAGACACAGTAATACAGGCTGACAGAGAGGTCACACCTGGAGAAACTAGACCTGATTAATACAGGCTGGCAGAGTGGTCACACCTGGAGAAACTAGACCTGAACCCAGTCAGGTAGAGACACAGTAATACAGGTTGACAGAGTGGTCATACCTGGAGAAACTAGTCCTGAGTAATACAAGCTGGCAGAGTGGTCATACCTGGAGAAACTAGTCCTGAACCCAGTCAGATAGAGACATGTCTTACAGGCTGACAGAGTGGTCATACCTGGAGAAACTAGTCCTGAACCCAGTCAGATAGAGACACAGTAATACAGGTTGACAGAGAGGTCACACCTGGAGAAACTAGACCTGAACCCAGTCAGGTAGAGACACAGTAATACAGGTTGACAGAGTGGTCATACCTGGAGAAACTAGTCCTGAGTAATACAAGCTGGCAGAGTGGTCACACCTGGAGAAACTAGTCCTGAACCCAGTCAGATAGAGACATGTCTTACAGGCTGACAGAGTGGTCATACCTGGAGAAACTAGTCCTGAGTAATACAGGCTGGCAGAGTGGTCATACCTGGAGAAACTAGTCCTGGACCCAGTCAGATAGAGACACGGTAATACAGGTTGACAGAGTGGTCATACCTGGAGAAACTAGTCCTGAACCCAGTCAGATAGAGACACATACAGGCTGACAGAGAGGTCATACCTGGAGAAACTAGTCCTGAACCCAGTCAGATAGAGACACATACAGGCTGACAGAGAGGTCATACCTGGAGAAACTAGTCCTGAACCCAGTCAGGTAGAGATACACAGAGGCTGACAGAGAGGTCATACCTGGAGAAACTAGTCCTGAACCCAGTCAGATAGAGACACATACAGGTTGACAGAGTGGTCACACCTGGAGAAACTAGTCCTGAACCCAGTCAGATAGAGACACAGTAATACAGGTTGACAGAGAGGTCACACCTGGAGAAACTAGACCTGAACCCAGTCAGGTAGAGACACATACAGGCTGACAGAGTGGTCATACCTGGAGAAACTAGTCCTGAGTAATACAGGCTGGCAGAGTGGTCACACCTGGAGAAACTAGACCTGAACCCAGTCAGATAGAGACACATACAGGCTGACAGAGAGGTCATACCTGGAGAAACTAGTCCTGAACCCAGTCAGATAGAGACACAGTAATACAGGCTGGCAGAGTGGTCACCTGGAGAAACTAGTCCTGAGTAATACAGGTTGACAGAGTGGTCATACCTGGAGAAACTAGTCCTGAGTAATACAGGCTGGCAGAGAGGTCATACCTGGAGAAACTAGACCTGAACCCAGTCAGGTAGAGACACAGTAATACAGGCTGACAGAGAGGTCACACCTGGAGAAACTAGACCTGATTAATACAGGCTGGCAGAGTGGTCACACCTGGAGAAACTAGACCTGAACCCAGTCAGGTAGAGACACAGTAATACAGGTGACAGAGTGGTCATACCTGGAGAAACTAGTCCTGAGTAATACAAGCTGGCAGAGTGGTCATACCTGGAGAAACTAGTCCTGAACCCAGTCAGATAGAGACATGTCTTACAGGCTGACAGAGTGGTCATACCTGGAGAAACTAGTCCTGAACCCAGTCAGATAGAGACACAGTAATACAGGTTGACAGAGAGGTCACACCTGGAGAAACTAGACCTGAACCCAGTCAGGTAGAGACACAGTAATACAGGTTGACAGAGTGGTCATACCTGGAGAAACTAGTCCTGAGTAATACAAGCTGGCAGAGTGGTCACACCTGGAGAAACTAGTCCTGAACCCAGTCAGATAGAGACATGTCTTACAGGCTGACAGAGTGGTCATACCTGGAGAAACTAGTCCTGAGTAATACAGGCTGGCAGAGTGGTCATACCTGGAGAAACTAGTCCTGGACCCAGTCAGATAGAGACACGGTAATACAGGTTGACAGAGTGGTCATACCTGGAGAAACTAGTCCTGAACCCAGTCAGATAGAGACACATACAGGCTGACAGAGAGGTCATACCTGGAGAAACTAGTCCTGAACCCAGTCAGATAGAGACACATACAGGCTGACAGAGAGGTCATACCTGGAGAAACTAGTCCTGAACCCAGTCAGGTAGAGATACACAGAGGCTGACAGAGAGGTCATACCTGGAGAAACTAGTCCTGAACCCAGTCAGATAGAGACACATACAGGTTGACAGAGTGGTCACACCTGGAGAAACTAGTCCTGAACCCAGTCAGGTAGAGACACAGTAATACAGGCTGACAGAGTGGTCATACCTGGAGAAACTAGTCCTGAACTCAGTCAGGTAGAGACACAGTAATACAGGCTGACAGAGTGGTCATACCTGGAGAAACTAGTCCTGAGTAATACAGGCTGGCAGAGTGGTCACACCTGGAGAAACTAGACCTGAACCCAGTCAGATAGAGACACAGTAATACAGGCTGACAGAGAGGTCATACCTGGAGAAACTAGTCCTGAACCCAGTCAGGTAGAGACACAGTAATACAGGTTGACAGAGTGGTCATACCTGGAGAAACTAGTCCTGAACCCAGTCAGATAGAGACACATACAGGTTGACAGAGTGGTCACACCTGGAGAAACTAGTCCTGAACCCAGTCAGGTAGAGACACAGTAATGCAGGCTGACAGAGTGGTCATACCTGGAGAAACTAGTCCTGAACCCAGTCAGGTAGAGACACATACAGGCTGACAGAGAGGTCATACCTGGAGAAACTAGTCCTGAACCCAGTCAGATAGAGACACATACAGGCTGACAGAGTGGTCATACCTGGAGAAACTAGTCCTGAACCCAGTCAGATATAGACACATACAGGTTGACAGAGAGGTCATACCTGGAGAAACTAGTCCTGAACCCAGTCAGATAGAGATACATACAGGTTGACAGAGAGGTCATACCTGGAGAAACTAGTCCTGAACCCAGTCAGATAGAGATACATACAGGTTGACAGAGAGGTCATACCTGGAGAAACTAGTCCTGAACCCAGTCAGATAGAGATACATACAGGTTGACAGAGAGGTCATACCTGGAGAAACTAGTCCTGAACCCAGTCAGATAGAGACACATACAGGCTGACAGAGAGGTCATACCTGGAGAAACAGTCCTGAACCCAGTCAGATAGAGATCATACCTGGAGAAACTAGTCCTGAACCCAGTCAGATAGAGACACATACAGGTTGACAGAGAGGTCATACCTGGAGAAACTAGTCCTGAACCCAGTCAGATAGAGACACATACAGGTTGACAGAGAGGTCATACCTGGAGAAACTAGTCCTGAACCCAGTCAGATAGAGACACATACAGGTTGACAGAGAGGTCATACCTGGAGAAACTAGTCCTGAACCCAGTCAGATAGAGACACATACAGGCTGACAGAGAGGTCATACCTGGAGAAACTAGTCCTGAACCCAGTCAGATAGAGACACATACAGGTTGACAGAGGTCATACCTGGAGAAACTAGTCCTGAACCCAGTCAGATAGAGATACATACAGGCTGACAGAGTGGTCATACCTGGAGAAACTAGTCCTGAACCCAGTCAGGTAGAGACACAGTAATACAGGCTGACAGAGAGGTCATACCTGGAGAAACTAGTCCTGAACCCAGTCAGGTAGAGACACATACAGGTTGACAGAAAGGTCATACCTGGAGAAACTAGTCCTGAACCCAGTCAGATAGAGATACATACAGGCTGGCAGAGTGGTCATACCTGGAGAAACTAGTCCTGAACCCAGTCAGGTAGAGATACATAGAGGCTGACAGAGTGGTCATAGACAGTGGTATTACCTGGTCTATGCAGTCTGTTTCTATATGTGACTAGTGTACTGTGTAGACAGTGGTATTACCTGGTCTATGCAGTCTGTTTCTATAGGTGACTAGTGTACTGTGTAGACAGTGGTATTACCTGGTCTATGCAGTCTGTTTCTATAGGTGACTAGTGTACTGTGTAGACAGTGGTATTACCTGGTCTATGCAGTCTGTTTCTATATGTGACTAGTGTACTGTGTAGACAGTGGTATTACCTGGTCTATGCAGTCTGTTTCTATAGGTGACTAGAGTACTGTGTGACAGTGGTATTACCTGGTCTATGCAGTCTGTTTCTATAGGTGACTAGAGTACTGTGTAGACAGTGGTGTTACCTGACAGTGCCGATGAATAGGACAGGGTCCTGGGGGATGATTGAGAGTTTACTGCGGAGGTCCTCCAGGCCGATAGCGCTGGTGTCCACCCCATCTATGAAGATAGTCCCTGCAGCTGGTTCCACCAGGCGGAACAGGCCACTCTAAAGAAGACTTCCCTGTTGGGTGACATATAATATCCAGGTTATAAACAACACATCCAGGTTATATACAACACATCCAGGTTATATACAGGTTATATACAACACATCCAGGTTATATACAGTACATCCAGGTTGTATACAACACATCCAGGTCACATCCAGGTTAAATACAACACATCCAGGTTATATACAACACATCCAGGTTAAATACAACACATCCAGGTTATATACAACACATCCAGGTTATATACAACACATCCAGGTTAAATACAACACATCCAGGTTAAATACAACACATCCAGGTTATATACAACACATCCAGGTTGTATACAACACATCCAGGTTATATACAACACATCCAGGTTATATACAACACATCCAGGTTATATACAACACATCCAGGTTATATACAGTACATCCAGGTTATATACTACACATCCAGGTTATATACAGTACATCCAGGTTATATACAGTACATCCAGGTTATAAACAACACATCCAGGTTATATACAAGACATCCAGGTTATATACAAGACATCCAGGTTATATACTACACATCCAGGTTATATACTACACATCCAGGTTATATACAGTACAACCAGGTTATATACAGTACATCCAGGTTAAATACTACATCCAGGTTATATACAGTACATCCAGGTTATAACACATAGGTTATATAAACACATCCAGGTTATATACACATCCAGGTTATATACTACACATCCATGTTATATACTACACATCCAGGTTATATACAGGTACACATCCAGGTTATATACAAGACATCCAGGTTATATATACACATCCATGTTATATACAAGACATCCAGGTTATATCACTATATACACACATCCAGGTTATATACAACACATCCAGGTTATATACAACACATCCAGGTTATATACAACACATCCAGGTCATATTCAGGTTATATACAGCTGCTGTCTCAGTATTAACACATTGTTCTAGATACACATCCAGGTCACATCCAGGTTATATACAACACATCCAGGTCACACCAGAAGATAAAACAAAGACAACTAACTGTTGCCTGACGATTGACACACACTTCTTGTATATTATTTTTCAATCTACACACATTACCACATAACAAAAAAGCAAAAACAGGTTTTTAGAAATACACAAGTATTCAGAACCTTTGCTAGAGGACTCAAAATTGAGCTCAGGTGCATCCTGTTTCTACAACTTGATTGGAGTCCACCTGTGGTAAATTCAATTGATTGGACGTGATTTGGAAAGGCACACACCTGTCTATGTAAGGTCCACAGTTGACACTGCATGTCAGAGCAAAACCAATCCATGAGGTCGAAGGAATTGTCCGTAGAGCTCCGAGATTTTGTCGAGGCACAGATCTGGGGAAGGGTACCGACAAAATGTCTGCAGCATTGAAGGTCCTCAAGAACACAGTGGCCTCCCTCATTCTAAAATGGAAGAAGTTTGGAACCACCAAGACTCTTCCTAGAGCTGGCCACCCGCCAAACTGACCAATCTGGAGAGAAGGGCCTTGGTCAGAGGGGTGACCAAGAACCCGATGGTCACTCTGACAGAGCTCCAGAGTTCCACTGTGGAGAAGGAGAACCTTCCAGAAGGACAACCATCTCTGCAGCACTCCACCAATCAGGCCTTTATGGTAGAGTGGCCAGAAGGAAGCCATTCTTCAGTAAAAGGCACATGCCAGCCCACTTGGAGTTGCCAAAAGGCACCTAAAGGACTCTGACCATGAGAAACAAGATTCTCTGGTCTGATGAAACTAAGATTGAACTCTTTGGCCTGAATGCCAAGCGTCACGTCTGGAGGAAACCAGGCATTGCTCATCACCTGGCCAATACCATCCCTACGGTGAAGCATGGTGGTGGCAGCATCATGCTGTGGGGATGTTTTTCAGCTGCAGGGACTGGGAGATGATTCGGGATCGAGGGAAAGATGAATGGAGCAAAGTACAGAGAGATCCTTGATGAAAACCTGCTCCCCAGAGTGCTCAGGACCTCAGACTGAGGCAAATGTTCCTACAACGACACTAAGCACAACGCCAAGACAAGGCAGGAGTCGCTTCAGGACACATCTCTGAATGTCCTTGAGTGGCCCAGCCAGAGCCCGGACCTGATCTAACATCTCTGGAGAGACCTGAAAAATAGCTGTGCAGTGACGCTCCCCATCCAACCTGACAAAGTTTGAGAGGATCTGCAGAGAAGAATGAGAGAAACTCCCCAAATACAGGTGTACCAAGCTTGTAGCGTCATACCCAAGAAGACTGGAGGCTGTAATCACTGCCAAAGGTGCTTTAACAAAGTACTGAGTAAAGGGTCTGAATACTTATGTAAATGTCATATTTCAGTTATTTAAATTTTATTTCAGTGTTTTACTATTAATACATTTGCAAAAAAAATGTCTAAAAACCTGTTTTTGCTTTGTAATTATGGAGTATTGTGTGTAGATTGGTCAAGGGAGAAAAAAAACTATTTAATCCATTTTAGAGTAAGTTTGTAATGTAACACAATGTGGTCTGAATACTTTCCAAATGCCACTATATATCGCAATGACAATGTTCACTGTGGTGTTTCATGATAACATTATGACAGTGAGTAGGTGGTCTAAACTGAGGTCTTATACCGGAGCCTGTGAAATACACTTAGCCAACAGCAGCAGGCATAGACACAAACAACTCTGACAATGAGTTGGACTGAGGTCTTATACCGGAGCCTGTGAAATACACTTAGCCACCAGCAGCAGGCATAGACACAAACAACTCTGACAATGAGTTGGACTGAGGTCTTACCGGAGCCTGTCCTCCCCACGATGCCCAGCTTCTCCCTGGGCTGGATGTTGAGCTGGAGTCCATCGAGCACGATGGGGGTGTTCGCTCTGTACCTCATCGTATAGTCCTTAAAGGAGATGGCCCCTTTATGAGGCCAACCCTCTGGGATGAGGGCATCTTTAACTCTCCTGGGCGCCTCAGAGACACAACCCTGGACAGAAACATAGACTCCTCAGAGACACAACCCTGGACAGAAACATGATTATAACAGACAACATTCTGGACACCTCAGAGACACAACCCTGGACAGAAACATAAACACCTCAGAGACACAACCCTGGACAGAAACATAAACACCTCAGAGACACAACCCTGGACAGAAACATAAACACCTCAGAGACACAACCCTGGACAGAAACATGGACACCTCCGAGACACAACCCTGGACAGAAACATAAACGCCTCAGAGACACAACCCTGGACAGAAACATGAACACCTCAGAGACACAACCCTGGACAGAAACATGGACACCTCAGAGACACAATCCTGGACAGAAACATGAACACCTCAGAGACACAACCCTGGACAGAAACATGGACACCTCAGAGACACAACCTGGACAGAAACATAAAGGCCTCAGAGACACAACCTGGATAGAAACATGATTATAACAGACAACATTCTGGACGCCTCAGAGACACAACCCTGGACAGAAACATAAAACCTCAGAGACACAACCTGGACAGAAACATAAACACCTCAGGGACAGAAACATAAACACCTCAGAGACACTACCTGGACAGAAAAGCATAAACACCTCAGAGACACAACCCTGGACAGAAACATAAACTTGCCTCAGAGACACAACCCTGGACAGAAACATAAACGCCTCAGAGAAAAGAACATGGGCCCTCAGAGATACAGCCTGGACAGGTGAATAACAGTGTATGAAAGGTCATGAAGACGGTAAGACATTATTTGTGTATTTGGGTTAGAAAAGAATGGCGTTCTCAGAGACACAACTCCTGGACAGAAACATAAACACCTCAGAGACACAACCCTGGACAGAAACAGATAAACACCTCATCAGACAATCTGACAACCCTGGACAGAAACATAAATCACCTCAGACCTGTACACACTGGCAGTGACTCTTCTGGACAGAAACATAAACTCCAGCTCAGTAGACACAACCCTGGACAGAAACATAAACGCCTCAGGACACAACCCTGGACTCTAAACTCTACCTGTAACTGTATGGTGTTTAGTTTAGACACAACCCTGGAAAAGAATTGATCATGGACGCCTCAGAGATACTCTACCTGCTCTCTACCCTGGACAGGTGAATAACAGTGTATGAAAAGGTGTATGAACCTGACGGTATTAGACATTATTTGTGTATTTGAGTCTAGATGGAGTAGACTCTACTTGTATGGGTGTTCTCACTCTACGATGTACTCTACCTGTAGTCTCTCCTACTGATGGTGGAACTTGGCCTCTACAGCTCCCTGTATGGTGTATTAGACTCTACCTGTATGGAGTATTAGACTCTACATGGTGTATTAGACTCTACCTGTATGGTGTATTAGACTCTAATGGTATACTCTACAGGCAACAAACTCCATCACACTCTACCTGTATGGTGTATTAACTCTACCTGTATGGTGTATTAGACTCTACCTGTATGGTGTATTTTACTCTACCTGTATGTCACATTAGACTCTACCTGTATGGTGTATTGGTCTGGCCTGGTGTATTAGACTCTACCTGTATGGTGTATGGACTCCACCCTGTATGGTGTATTAGACTCTACATTAGACTCTGCCTGTAGTGACTCTACCTGGTGGTGTTATACTCTACCTGTATGGAGTATTATACTCTACCTGTATGGTGTATTAGACTCTACCTGTATGGTGTATTAGACTCTACCTGTATGGTGTATTAGACTCTACCTGTATGGTGTATTATACTCTACATTAGACTCTACCTGTATGGTGTATTAGACTCTACATTATACTCTACCTGTATGGTGTAGACTCTACCTGTATGGTGTATTGACTCTACCTGTATGGTGTATTAGACTCTACCTGTGATTAGACTCTACCTGTATGGTGTATTAGACTCTACCTGTATGGTGTATTAGACTCTACCTGTATGGTGTATTAGACTCTACCTGTATGGTGTATTAGACTCTACCTGTATGGAGTATTAGACTCTACCTGTATGGTATAATAGACTCTACCTGTATGGATATTAGACTCTACCTGTATGGTGTATTAGACTCTACCTGTATGGTGTATTAGACTCTACCTGTATGGTGTATTAGACTCTACCTGTATGGTGTATTAGACTCTACCTGTATGGTGTATTAGACTCTACCTGTATGGTGTATTAGACTCTACCTGTATGGAGTATTAGACTCTACCTGTATGGTGTATTAGACTCTACCTGTATGGTGTATTAGACTCTACCTGTATGGTGTATTAGACTCTACCTGTATGGTGTATTAGACTCTACCTGTATGGTGTATTAGACTCTACCTGTATGGTGTATTAGACTCTACCTGTATGGTGTATTAGACTCTACCTGTATGGTGTATTACATTAGACTCTACCTGTATGGTGTAGACTCTACCTGTATGGTGTATTGGTGACTCTACCTGTATGGTGTATTAGACTCTACCTGTATGGTGTATTAGACTCTACCTGTATGGAGTATTAGACTCTACATTAGACTCTACCTGTATGGTGTATTAGACTCTACCTGTATGGTGTATTAGACTCTGTACCTGTCTACCTGTATGGTGTATTAGACTCTACATGTATGGTGTATTTTACTCTACCTGTATGGTGTATTAGACTCTACCTGTATGGTGTTTTAGACTCTACCTGTATGGTGTATTAGACTCTACCTGTATGGTGTATTAGACTCTACCTGTATGGTGTATTAGACTCTACCTGTATGGTGTATTAGACTCTACCTGTATGGTGTATTAGACTCTACATTAGACTCTACCTGTATGGTGTATTAGACTCTACATTAGACTCTACCTGTATGGTGTATTAGACTCTACCTGTATGGTGTATTAGACTCTACCTGTATGGTGTATTAGACTCTACCTGTATGGTGTATTAGACTCTACCTGTATGGAGTATTAGACTCTACCTGTATGGTGTATTAGACTCTACCTGTATGGTGTATTAGACTCTACCTGTATGGTGTATTAGACTCTACCTGTATGGTGTATTAGACTCTACATTAGACTCTACCTGTATGGTGTATTAGACTCTACCTGTATGGTGTATTAGACTCTACCTGTATGGTGTAGACTCTACCTGTATACTCTACCTGTATGGTGTATTAGACTCTACATTATACTCTACCTGTATGGTGTATTAGACTCTACATTAGACTCTACCTGTATGGTGTATTAGACTCTACCTGTATGGTGTATTAGACTCTACCTGTATGGTGTATTAGACTCTACCTGTATGGTGTATTAGACTCTACCTGTATGGTGTATTAGACTCTACCTTATGGTGTACTCTACCTGTATGGTGTATTAGACTCTACCTGTATGGTGTATTAGACTCTACCTGTATGGTGTATTAGACTCTACCTGTATGGTGTATTAGACTCTACCTGTATGGTGTATATCTACCTGTATTAGACTCTACCTGTATGGTGTATTAGACTCTACCTGTATGGTGTATTCTAGACTCTACCTGTATGGTGTATTAGACTCTACCTGTATGGTGTATTAGACTCTACCTGTATGGTGTATTAGACTCTACCTGTATGGTGTATTAGACTCTACCTGTATGGAGTATTAGACTCTACCTGTATGGTGTATTAGACTCTACCTGTATGGTGTATTAGACTCTACCTGTATGGAGTATTATACTCTACCTGTATGGAGTATTATACTCTACCTGTATGGTGTATTAGACTCTACCTGTATGGTGTATTAGACTCTACCTGTATGGTGTATTAGACTCTACCTGTATGGTGTATTAGACTCTACATTAGACTCTACCTGTATGGTGTATTAGACTCTACCTGTATGGTGTATTAGACTCTACCTGTATGGTGTATTAGACTCTACCTGTATGGTGTATTAGACTCTACATTAGATGGTGTATTGACTCTACCTGTATGGTGTATTAGACTCTACCTGTATGGTGTATTAGACTCTACCTGTATGGTGTATTAGACTCTACCTGTATTGTATTAGACTCTACCTGTATGGTGTATTAGACTCTACCTGTATGGTGTATTAGACTCTACCTGTATGGTGTATTAGACTCTACCTGTATATGTATTAGACTCTACCTGTATGGTGTATTAGACTCTACCTGTATGGTGTATTAGACTCTACCTGTATGGTGTATTAGACTCTACATATAGACTCTACCTATTATGGTGTACCTGTATGGAGTATTAGACTCTACCTGTATGGTGTATTAGACTCTACCTGTATGGTGTATTAGACTCTACCTGTATGGTGTATTAGACTCTACCTGTATGGTGTATTAGACTCTACCTGTATGGTGTATTATACTCTACCTGTATGGAGTATTAGACTCTACCTGTATGGTGTATTAGACTCTACCTGTATGGTGTATTAGACTCTACCTGTATGGTATTAGACTCTACCTGTATGGTGTATTAGACTCTACATTAGACTCTACCTGTATGGTGTATTAGACTCTACCTGTATGGAGTATTATACTCTACCTGTATGGAGTATTATACTCTACCTGTATGGTGTATTAGACTCTACATTAGACTCTACCTGTATGGTATTAGACTCTACCTGTATGGTAGACTCTACCTGTATGGAGTAGACTCTACCTGTATGGTGTATTAGACTCTACCTGTATGGTGTATTAGACTCTACCTGTATGGTGTATTAGACTCTACCTGTATGGTGTATTAGACTCTACCTGTATGGTGTATTAGACTCTACCTGTATGGTGTATTAGACTCTACCTGTGGTGTATTAGACTCTACCTGTATGGTGTATTAGACTCTACCTGTATGGAGTATTAGACTCTACCCCTGTATGGGACTCTACTTGTATGGTATTTTACTCTACCTGTATTAGACTCTACCTGTATGGTGTATTAGACTCTACCTGTATGGTGTATTAGACTCTACCTGTATGGTGTATTAGACTCTACCTGTATGGTGTATTTTACTGTATAATAGACTCTACCTGTATGGTGTATTAGACTCTACCTGTATGGTGTATTAGACTCTACCTGTATGGTGTATTAGACTCTACCTGTACAGTGTATTAGACTCTACCTGTATGGTGTATGACAGCGCCAGGCCCTTCATAGCAGGGCTGATGGGTATCAGGAGGACACAGGCACCACGAACAGAGCCACCAGCCGTGACTGATGCAGACCAGAAAGTCCAGCCAGAAGGACAGCCAGCGTGTCCCACAGTTAAACAACAGGAAGTGGTTGGAGTTGTTGTCGCTCATCTCCTTAAATCTGGAGAACAATGCACAACGGTGTTGACTGTCATTATTTTTAGTCCCCAGGTAGAGGACACCAAGGTCAGACCAAGTTATTTCCCCATGTAGACGACACCATAGTCAGACCAAGTTATTTCCCAAAGTAGAGGACACCCCGGTCAGACCAAGTTATTTCCCCAGGTAGAGGACACCATAGTCAGACCAAGTTATTTCCCCAGTAGAGGACACCCTGATCAGATCAAGTTATTTCCCCAGTAGAGGACACCCTGATCAGATCAAGTTATTTCCCCAGGTAGAGGACACCATGATCAGACCAAGTTATTTCCCCAGGTAGAGGAAACCATGGTCAGACCAAGTTATTTCCCCAGGTAGAGGAAACCATGGTCAGACCAAGTTATTTCCCCAGGTAGAGGACACCCTGGTCAGACCAAGTTATTTCCCCGGGTAGAGGAAACCATGGTCAGACCAAGTTATTTCCCCAGGTAGAGGACACCCCGGTCAGACCAAGTTATTTCCCCAGGTAGAGGACACCATAGTCAGACCAAGTTATTTCCCCAGTAGAGGACACCCTGATCAGATCAAGTTATTTCCCCAGGTAGAGGACACCATGGTCAGACCAAGTTATTTCCCCAGGTAGAGGACACCCTGGTCAGACCAAGTTATTTCCCCGGGTAGAGGAAACCATGGTCAGACCAAGTTATTTCCCCAGGTAGAGGACACCCCGGTCAGACCAAGTTATTTCCCCAGGTAGAGGACACCATAGTCAGACCAAGTTATTTCCCCAGTAGAGGACACCCTGATCAGATCAAGTTATTTCCCCAGGTAGAGGACACCATGGTCAGACCAAGTTATTTCCCCAGGTAGAGGAAACCATGGTCAGACCAAGTTATTTCCCCAGGTAGAGGACACCCTGATCAGACCAAGTTATTTCCCCAGGTAGAGGACACCCTGATCAGACCAAGTTATTTCCCCAGGTAGAGGACACCCTGATCAGACCAAGTTATTTCCCCAGGTAGAGGACACCATGGTCAGACCAAGTTATTTCCCCAGGTAGAGGACACCATAGTCAGACCAAGTTATTTCCCCAGGTAGAGGGCACCCTGGTCAGACCAAGTTATTTCCCCAGGTAGAGACCATCATATGTATGTTTTTAACTAGCATCTGTCTGCATTGTTGGAATGATAATGTTGTGAGGAGTAACAACTATTTGAAACACTGCCGATTTTGTTTCTTCCTACTTACAAAGCATGTAGAGGTCTGTACTTTTACTAGGTAACACAACTGGGAGATTAATAATACAAAAACAAAACCAGAAAATTACATTGTATGATTTTGGGTAATTCATTTGCATTTTACGGTATGAATATGTTATTTGATCACCTACCAACCAGTAAGAATTCCGGCTCACAGACCTGTTAGTTTTCTTTAAGAAGCCCCTCCTGTTCTCCACTCATTACCTGTATTAGCTGCACCTGTTTGAACTCGTTACCTGTATAAAAGACACCTGTCCACACACGCAATCAAACAGACTCCAACCTCTCCACAATGGCCAAGACCAGAGAGCTGTGTAAGGACATCAGGGATAAAATTGTAGACCTGCACAAGGCTGGGATGGGCTACAGGACAATAGGCAAGCAGCTTGGAGAAGGCAACAACTGTTGGCGCAATTATTAGAAATGGAAGAAGTTCAAGATGACAGTCAATCACCCTCGGTCTGGGGCTCCATGCAAGATCTCACCAAGGGGCATCAATGATCATGAGGAAGGCGAGGGGATCAGCCCAGAACTACACGGCAGGACCTGGTCAATGACCTGGAAGAGAGCTGGGACCACAGTCTCAAAGAAAATCATTAGAAACACACTACGCCGTCATGGATTAAAATCCTGCAGCGCACGCAAGGTCCCCCTGCTCGGGCCAGCGATGTCCAGGGGCCCGTCTGAAGTTTGCCAATGACCATCTGGATGATCCAGAGGAGGAATGGGGTAGAAGGTATGTAGTCTGGATGAGTTTCAAAGAAGAGAGCTTTTGGTCTAAACCACTGTCGTGTTTGAGGAAGAAGGGGATGAGTACAACCTCAAGAACACCATCCCAACCGTGAAGCATGGAGGTGGAAAACATCTGCCTTTTGGGATGCTTTTCTGAAAAAGGGAGTGATTACGACTGTACCGTATTGAGGGGAGTGGATGGATGTGGCCAAAGTGTATCGCGAGATCTTGGCTAACAACCTTTCCTCAGTAAGAGATTTTTTTGTTTTAGATTCCGTCTCTCACAGTTGAAGTGTACCTATGATAAAAATTACAGACCTCTACATGCTTTGTAGGGAAACCTGCAAAATCGGGCAGTGTTTCAAATACTTGTTTATTTTAGGGTTAGGTCAGGGTTATGGTTAGGGTCAGGGTCAGGGTTAGTGTCAGGTTAGGGTCAGGGTTAGGGTCAGTCAGGGTCATGTTTAGGGTCAGGGTCAGGGTTAGGGTCAGGTTGGGTGGTTAGGGTCAGGGCCAGTGTTAGGTCAGGGTCAGGGTTAGGGTCAGGGTTAGGTCAGGGGTTAGGGTTAGGGTTAGGATAAATGTCTTACTGCTGGATGTACTGCTCTCTCTTGTTGTAGGCGTGGATGGTAGTGAGGCCCTTGGATGGTGGAGGTGGTCAGAGATCCAGGGGGAACGACCACGTTCTTCCATCCTCTTCATCTTCTGATGCTCCTCTGGAATATACTGTGGAGATATCACACAGGGACTCAGAACACACAGGACTCATAAACACACCACACAGGGGACTCAGAACACGTCACACAGGGACTCAGAACACATCACACAGGACTCAGAACACACAGGGACTCAGAACACACCCACACATGACTCAGAACACAGGACTCAGAACACACCACACAGGACTCAGAACACACAGGACTCAGAAACACCATACAGGGGACTCAGAACACACAGGACAGAACACACAGGACTCAGAACACACAGGACACAGAACTCATAACACACAGGGTTCAAACACACCACACAGGACTCAGAACACACAGGGCCCCAGAACACAACACACAGGACTCAGAACACACAGGACTCGTAGAACACACCACACATGACTCAGAACACACAGACCTAGAATCACAATCCCACATGACTCAGAAGACAGACTCAGAACACACAGGACTCAAAGACACAGGGACTCAGAACACATCAGGACTCAGAACACACCACACAGGACTCAGAACACACAGGACTCAGAACACACCACACATGACTCAGAACATACAGGACTCAGAAACACACCATACAGGACTCAGAACACAGGACTCAGAACACACAGGACTCAGAACACACCACACAGGACTCAGAACACACAGGGTTCAGAACACAACACACAGGACTCAGAACACAGGACTCAGAACACACAGGACTCAGAACACACAGGGACAACACACAGGACTCAGAACACACAGGACTCAGAACACAACACACAGGACTCAGAACACACAGGACTCAGAACACACCACACATGACTCAGAATACACAAGACTCAGAACACACCACACATGACTCAGAAGATAGGACTCAGAACACACAGGACTCAGAACACGTCACACAGGACTCAGAACACACCACACAGGACTCAGAACACACAGGACTCAGAACACACCATACAGGACTCAGAACACACAGGACTCAGAACACACAGGACTCAGAACATAACACACAGGACTCAAAACACACCACACAGGACTCAGAACACACAGGACTCAGAACACACCATACAGGACTCAGAACACACAGGACTCAGAACACACAGGACTCAGAACACACAGGACTCAGAACACAACACACAGGACTCAGAACACAGCACACAGGACTCAGAACACACATGGCTCAGAACACAACACACAGGACTCAGAACACACAGGACTCAGAACACACAGGGCTCCAGAACACGTCACACAGGACTCAGAACACATCACACAGGACTCAGAACACACAGGACTCAGAACACACGACACATGACTCAGAACACACAGGACTCAGAACACACAGGACTCAGAACACACAGGACTCAGAACACACCATACAGGACTCAGAACACACAGGACTCAGAACACACAGGACTCAGAACACACCATACAGGACTCAGAACACACAGGACTCAGAACACACAGGACTCAGAACACACAGGACTCAGAACATAACACACAGGACTCAAAACACACCACACAGGACTCAGAACACACAGGACTCAGAACACACCATACAGGACTCAGAAGACAGGACTCAGAACACACAGGACTCAGAACACGTCACACAGGACTCAGAACACATCACACAGGACTCAGAACACACCACACATGACTCAGAACATACAGGACTCAGAACACACCATACAGGACTCAGAACACACAGGACTCAGAACACACAGGACTCAGAACACACCACACAGGACTCAGAACACACAGGGTTCAGAACACAACACACAGGACTCAGAACACAGGACTCAGAACACACAGGACTCAGAACACACAGGGACAACACACAGGACTCAGAA